>NC_068993.1:9600968-9608693 GCF_001194135.2 Octopus bimaculoides
CAGAACAACAACAACAACAGAAGAAGAAAAAAGAAGATAAAAGAAACAATGGGTAAGATGATTCTCCAACTGCTTCTTATTTTATTTTCTTCCTTTTTACATCATTTAAAAAAATTTTTTGTTGCTGTTCTTATTTAATCCCAGGTTTTTGTGTAGCCTCAGGCTTAGGTGGTGAGCTGGCAGAATCGTTAGCATGCTGGGCAAAATGCTTAGTGGTATTTCGTCTGTCTTTACATTCTGAGTTCAAATTCCGCTGAGGTCGACTTTGCCTTTCATCCTTTCGAGGTCGATAAATTAAGTACCAGTTGTGTACTGGAGTCGATCTCATCGACTGGTCCCCTCCTCCAAAATTTTGGTCCTTGTGCCTAGAGTAAAAAAAAGAATCGTTAACATGCCAGGCAAAATGCTTAGTGATATTTTGTCTGTCCTTATGTTCTGAGTTCAAATTCCGCCGAGGTCGACTTTGTCTTTCACCCTTTTGGGGTTGATAAATGAAGTACCAGTTGTGTACTGGGGTCAATGTAATCGGCTATCCCCCTCTCCCCAATCTTCAGGCCTTGTACCTATAGTAGAAAGGATTGAGTTAAAACTTGGGGTGTTTTTTATTTTTTATTTTCTGGGCATTATTTCCTTTTTTACTTGCTGGGTCTGGAGTAAGGGGCAGTACCCATGGCTTTTACAGACCCTCTGAAATTGGTAAAATTGATGCCATTAACATTCTGCTTAAACTACTACAAATTAAACACCTGCAGAAAAGACATGATGAGCATGATGGGAGTTCCAGAAGGTCAGTATTATGGAGAGGAAGGCACTGAGCTGGCAGAATCATTAGCACACCAAGCAACATGCTCAGTGGCATCTCATCTGTCTTCATGTTCTGAGTTCAAACTCTACCAAGATTGACTTTGACTTTCATCCTTATGGGGTTTATAAAATAAGTACCAGTTTATCACTGGGGTTGATATAATTGAAACTGCTAGCCTTGTGCCAAATTTTGAAACCAACATTGTGGGGAAAAAGATTGGTCATATTTTACAGTTAATCAGGCCTGAGCTAGGATTAAACAACAACAATTGTAGAATTTAGAATTTTATTATTTCATTAATTTGTTAAATTGTGCCTCCTTTTTATTCTGTTTTACTTCTTTTCTTTATGATAATGCAAATTAAAAACAGTGATATATTTTTTTTCTTTTTATCTTAAGATTAGGAGATGATCATACAACAACATCTGCTGATAAAAACCCTTTCTTAGTCCCTGATCGATTGACCGGTTACACTGCCCTTGAAGAACTTAACCCTCGTAGAAAATGGAACTTTGTTGAGGTAAGTTACTAGAAATGCTCTCTGTTTTCACTTTGTCTTTATGTCTCTCAATCTCTCTCTCTTTCTCTCCTGCTCTGTGAATGCTCAGTCATGCTTACATGTTAATCCAGTGAGCAGGTAATATGGTTGATTGAATAACTGAATCATCTTTGTCAATAGATGGAGATCCCTCCATTCTCTTTCCTGAAGTGTTGCTGTTAACACAAACATATTTCTCCCAACCATTAACCTTAATCTCATCTTGAGAAATGAAAGCTGTTTTCTCCACATTTACATTTAGAAGATGACCCCTCCATCCTTTGGTCAGGAATGGGATTGCACCTAGAAAGTTCCCCTCCAAGGCACAAGTCCGAGCAAGGTTGTTTTATAGAAGACCAGCAGCCTTCCTTCTCTCCACACCACTGATGTTATCCAAGGGAAAGGCAAAGGGGCCGATACAGCTTGGCACCAGTGACGTTGCAACTCATTTCTACAGCTGAGTGAACTGGAGCAACGTGAAATAAAGTGTCTTGCTCAAGAATACAACACACAGCCCAATCCAGGAACTGAACTCACTAGATCATGATTGTTACATTTATAATCTCTTTTAATCAATAGAAAAAATCTTTCACCTTTAAAGAGTCACAACACTTAAACATGTATTTTTAATTTTTTGGTAGATTAATGTAACCAAAGACGAACTGCAAGAAATCAGGTAAGATACTGACTTCTTTTTATCTCTATTTCATGTTATATATATATATTTATCTAAACCCATGGAGGTGCAATAGCCCAGTGGTTCAGGCAGTGGACTCGCAGTTGTGGGATCATGGTTTCAATTCCCAGACCGGGCGTTGTGAGTGTTTATTGAGCGAAAACACCTAAAGCTCCACGAGGCTCTGGCAGGGGATGGTGGCGAACCCTGCTGTACTCTTTCAGCACAACTTTCTCTCACTCTTTCTTCCTGTTTCTGTTGTGCCTGTATTTCAAAGGGCCAGCCTTGTCTCACCCTGTCATGCTGAATCTCCCCAAGAACTTCTTAATGCCAATCACTTTACAAAGTTTATAAATCTTCTTCATGTGTATGAAATATTATTTTCAGGCAGAAATGTGTGTCCCATTTGCTCTATCCATTGTGCTCTGTGTTAGACGACAGCATTGGATGCGCCATATGGTTTGCAAGTCGAGGCCTTGGAATTCTGGGAAATGGCCCCAATAAAGGAAAGCTGTTTTACAGTCGAGCTAAGGTAATTTGTAGAACATTATTCTTTTATTTATTTATTTTTTTCATTAGTTTCAATCATTGGAATGTGGCCATGCTGGGGCATTGTTTATGAATAGTTTTTTAATCCCTGGTACTTATTTTCTGAATGACCTCAGTCAGTGAAGGACAAAAGCCACACCACTCATGCCAAAGGGAAGCAGTCAACACAGATAGGTATACCATGAGGTATTTTCATTCAATACAGGAATATCTTGTGACCCTGAATTAATGAACATGGTTGGGAAGCCATGTCTGCACTAAGTAAATATAGATAAACAAATAAAAAAAAATACGAAGGGAAAGATAATCCTTGTTTATGTGACTCAATAAAATGAAGTTTATTAAGCCTGGCTTTTGTCTTGTTTTTCATTGACTCTTCCATCTTTCTTCAGGTAATCTTATGTGGAATGGGAGCAGATGAGTTATTTGCTGGTTATTCAAGACATAGATCCTCATTCAGGTTTGTATCAGAAATTGTTATGTATTTAATGTTTTCATTTGTAGGTATTTACTCTTTACTCTTTTACTAGTTTCAGTCATTTGACTGTGGCCATGTTGGAGCACCGCCTTTAGTCGAGTAAATCAATCCCAAGACTTATTCTTTGTAAGCCTAGTACTTATTCTATCGGTCTCTTTTGCTGAACTGCTAAGTTACGGGGACGTAAACACACCAGCATCGGTTGTCAAGCGATGTTGGGGGGACAAACACAGACACACAAACATATATATATATATATATATATACATTTGACAGGCTTCTTTCAGTTTCCGTCTACCAAATCCACTCACAAGGCTTTGGTTGGCCCGAGGCTATAGTAGAAGACACCTGCCCAAGGTGCCACGCAGTGGGAATGAACCGGGAACCATGTGGTTGGTAAGCAAGCTACTTACCACACAGCCACTCCTGCGCCTTGTCCAATTTTTTTTTCCATGGTTTGGATGAGAAACTGTTGAAGCAGTGTTCTGTGGCAAGATGCTTTTCCTGACACCAACCTTTACTTGTTTTCCAGGAAGGTATTTATTTCCCTGGACTTTTATATGACAAATAATTCAAAATTGGACATGTTTTTACAGCAGATATAAGCATCGTCACTCATTGAAATATTATTTTGTTTTATGCTTTTAAGTATATAAACAATATCACAACATTGGAAGACAAATGCACAACCTCCTCCTTTTCTGTGAGATTTAAAAATAGTAATTTTGATTTTTGTTTGTTACATTCTTGTTAATTACTTAATTAATCTTCTGATTATAAAATTTGTTCTTTGTTCAGTAAAGATGGCTGGCAGGGGCTTATACAAGAATTGCAAACTGAAGTAAACCGTATATCTGCACGGAACCTTGGACGTGATGATCGGTAAGTCACCCATTTCCTTGATGTTTTAGTCCTTTCATAACCATATTTCAATTGGAAATCTCTTTGTGGTTCAAATAATATTGACAATATTCAAGAAGTTGGAAGGATTTAGTAAAATAACTATGTTACTGACCTGGTATTTGAAACAAAACGTAACTAAAGGTTTTTCATGATGGAAAATCTTAGAAATAGCAACGAAATTTCCCTAACAGATTAAATGAATGTTTAGAAGCTCCCATATATGTATTTATATGTGTGTGTGTGTACATATAAATGTATATATGTGTGATATATATACATACATACACTCAGGGACTAGTAGACCTGACACCGTTCAGTATTCAGTGTGCTTTCAAAGCAATGATTAGTAATATTACGAAGCCGGTATGCTTTTGAATCTCTTTAACAACTCACAATAATGACTTTTATTCCTACCTCAGTTCATCTAATTGTATATATCTATCGTTACTTTTCATAAAGAGCCTTTACTTTTTTTGATTTCCAATGTGCACTTTCGCTTATTTTTCCCTCTACATTTCCAGGTGTAGTTTCTATTTTGTTTTTGTAACATATTTCTATTATATATATATATATATATACACATACATACACGAGTAAGTATATAAATGCAAAACAAGGTGGGGGAAAATAGTACTTGAATACCAAAGGCAGAGTAATATTATTAAAGCTGCAAAAACATCACAAAGAACTGTGACTCAGTTTCATGTTCCCGTTTGTCAGACAGTTGTGATCAAGCTTTAATAAAAAAAAATATGTGTGTGTGTGTGTTTTATATGTGTATTATAGCAGTCATCATTGTTAACTTTACAGTGTTATATCAGACCATGGCAGAGAAGCACGTTTTCCTTATTTGGATGAAAAATTTATCAACTTCGTTGCTCAAATACCTGCTTATAAAAAGGTAAGTCTGCTGACAGTATTTTTGTTTTGCTTTAAACCTTTGTCTATCCCAGTGGTTCTCAACTGGGGTTCATGTGAGATTTTTGGGGATCTACACAATAAAATAGTAAATTCGGGACCCACAATAGTATTTTAAGGGCCTCTAAAACAGTTTTGCTTTAGATGTATTGGTATGTATTGCAAGAAACAGCTGAGTTTCATTCTCTAACAATTTACACTGTTAATGGATGTAAAACAAAATAGGAATATAAAACTAGGTTCTAAACATTGAATGGCTATGGGTGTCCACCAGAATAAAAGAGTAATCAAAGGGGTCCATAGGTAAAAAAAATGGTTGAGAACCCTTGCTCTAGACCACATGAGTGAACGTACAATTTGCTGGATCCATGTCCAATCCATGCTAGCAGGGAGTATGGGCAATGCTCATAATGTGTATGTATATATATATATAAAGTGCCTGTTTGGTGTCATGTAAAAGCAGCCTGCACACTCTGTAGAGTGGTTGGCATTAGGGAGGGTATCTGGCTGTAGAAACCATGTCAAAGCAGACTGGAGTCTGGTGCCACTTTCCAGCTCTGGTCAAACCATCCAACCCATGGACGTTAAATGATGTTGATGTATATCATCATCATCATTTAACATTTGTCTTCCCTGCATAGTATTGAACCTAATCAGGAAAACAAAACTCCACCTGAGACATGTAAAAGTTATATTATCCCTTATCTACAAGGACAACGCAATGGTTATGACGAATAAGGTGCAAACTTATCACCGTGTGGTCGACAAATACGTGCTGTACCTTATTACATTCCTGACCATTGTGTGTGTCCCTCTCGCTCTTTCATAGAATTAAACAGAAATATTTAAAAGCATTTTATTTGAGAATCTATTGCATCAGTTTTGGTTCTTGCTGCTTTCTCTAGTTTCTAAGTTGTACAGGTTGACCATTAAAGCATCGAGTCTGGTGACACGCATTCTGCATTTGAAACTTGGCAAAGTTGACTTTCATCCTTCTGGGAATTGATAAAATAAAACACACTGTTAATGTTAGCAAAATCAATTTTAACTGTGCCCAAAGATCTTGGTTTAAAGATCACCTTAGCTATATGAAATTTTCAAACACAATAAAAATGACAAGTCAAATATATTACACGTCATGAATATGAATATAGTTAAGAAGTTTCCTCAATCAACACCATTGCTTGACCAATGCCATTGGAGTAAAATTTGTTAGACTGAAATCAGGCACTTTTACTGAACCACTAAGTTACAGGGACATAAACACACCAGCATCGGTTGTCAAGCGATGTTGGGGGGACAAACAGACATATACATATACGATGGGCTTCTTGCAGTTTCCGTCTACCAAATCCACTCACAAGGCTTTGGTCAGCCTGAAACTATAGCAGACACTTGCCCAAGGTGTAACGCACTGGGACTGAACCTGGGACCATGTGGTTGGTAAGCAAGCTACTCACCACTCCGGCACCTATTTATAGCAAATATATATATATATTTTTTTTTTCCCCTCTGCTCTTTCTCTCCAGGTGGACCTGACTCTGCTGCGAGGTGTTGGTGAAAAGTTATTGCTTCGGTTATGCTCGTTTAAACTTGGTTTCACTAAGACTGCTGTGCAGCCTAAAAGAGCCATTCAGTTTGGATCCCGCATAGCGAAACTAGAAGATTCAAAAGAGAAGGCAAGTGATGTATGCGCTCGATTAAAACCTAGCAGTTAACCACTGCAGTTCTTTAAACTATTTTGATTATTATTTCTTGCTTTGCTTCGATTGGTTTGGAAGGCATTGTGCATGTGGCCATTGGATGCCTTCCAAAACTGGGGAGATGAATCATCATCATCATCGTTTAACGTCTGCTTTCCATGCTAGCATGGGTTGGACGATTTGACTGAGGACTGGTGAAACCAGATGGCCACACCAGGCTCCAATCTGATTTGGCAGAGTTTCTACAGCTGGATGCCCTTCCTAACGCCAAGAATGAGTGTACTATTTCCCTTCCAAAGTTGTAAGTAGAGAATTCTAGAGGGGATGATACTGGCTGTGTGGTTGTCAGTTCAGTGGACTGGAGCAGTGTGAAATAAAGTGTCTTGCTCAAGGACACAAGCACATTGCTGGGAATTGAACTCATGACCTTACAAATGTCAACTGAATGTGCCACGTGCCCAAATGTATACAATAGTAAAGATCAACATACACAAGATATATAAAAGGGAGTTAGGGGATGGATATATATATATATAAACACATACACATGGACTGTAAAAGAAGATACTTGCTCAAGGCACCATGCAGTAGGGCTGAAGCCAAAACCATGTGAATTGGGAGCAAATTTTGCACAAGAAACAAATACCAATATTATATAGGTGCAGAAGTGGCGGTATGGTAAGTAGCTTGCTTACCAACCACAGGATTCCTGGTTCAGTTTCACTGAAGAACAAACACACACACAGGCTTCTTCCAGTTTTCATCTACCAAATCCACTCAAGGCTTTGGTTGGCCCAAGGCTATGGTAGACACTTGCCCAAGGTGCGACACAGTGGAACTGAACCCAGAACCATGTGGTTGGGAAACCAGCTTCCTACTACACAGCTACACCTGCACCTTTGTATTGTAATTATTAGTAATCAGTTAATACGCCATTGTTGCATAAACAACTATTTATCAGTTTTGGTGTACATTACCTAGGATTCTTGGGAAAAGAAGAATCATTATGGGAAAGAGCGAGCACATTGGATGGCAACAATGATATGAAATAATAATAATAGCTGAATAAACACTGATCCCTTTTATTGAGAATAGCAGAAAACTGAATGAGTTAATAACAATGAAATAATTCCAAGTTTAGCAGCAACAAGACCA
>NC_068993.1:9609034-9611188 GCF_001194135.2 Octopus bimaculoides
TATCAGCCAACTGCTTCTAACAAATCACTCTCCAAATTCTCAACAGAAATATGCAATCATATTCAGACCAACCCCCAATTTTTGCCGCCAAATTTCTACACTGACAAAAAAACAAGACACTTTAGGTGGGAATCTTAAAAAGTAAACCTTTAAAATACTGTTACAGAAAAAAAAAACAAGTTGTATATAGACAAGTTTTTTTTTTTTTTTTTTTTTCAAGTCAATACTGTAAAATATTCCACATGAAAGCTTGTTATAGAAGCTTTTAAGAAAAATGTTGAGGATCAGTGTGTGTGTGAGAGAGAGACAGAGAGACAGAGACGGGCTGAGGGCAGAATTTGTAAAGCATCAGATAAAACAGCACAGTATTTGATGGTCACTTCCCTTCAGGTTTCTGGGTTCAAATCCTGTCTGGTTCTACTTTGTCTTTTATTGTTCTGAAGTTGATGCAAAATAAAATGCTGGGGAAAGATGTGATTAACAACACCTTAGAAAACTGTGTGGCCCCCCCCAATAGGGGCTACAGTTTGAAGCCAATAAAAAAAAATGCATTTTATAAATTGCTATAAGCCCAGAAATATTTTGTAACAGCCCTTTTACTAAATAAATTAAGGGGCTTCAGATTAATGAAAGCAATAATAATAATCATTGAAAACAAAACTACCCTTAAATCATTTAAATTATCACTTTATACACATTGTAAAGTAGTTGGAATAAATCTAATGGTAACATGGAAAGAAGTAGAAACCTCATTTGTTTTGAAACTCTTTTATATTTTTGTTTTTTTTTACATTATCTCAATGTTGTGAGGCAAAAAGTTTGGTGCACTTTAAAAAAAATTTTTTTTAGAAGAATTAAAAAGCAATTGTTCGTGAAATCTCAAAGGAATAGTAATGTCTTTATGTGTCATGTTTTTTTCTTAATTTTTTTTAAAAGTTTAATTAAGCTTAATTGCATACAATCTGGGCATGTATATAATGAATATAAATACAGACTCTATATACATATATATGTATATATAGACATATATATTTATGTGCGTGTGTGTGTGTATATGTGCATATATATATGTAATTATGTGCAACGCATCAGGTACATTCACATTAACGCACTATGTCTTTGTACATGTATGTCACATACTTGTCAAGCAAAAATATTTGTATAGTCATATAAAACAATAAAGAAAAAGAATCTTATCTTACATTGGCATATATATACAGATATTATAAAAAGTCTTCTTCTAGCATATGTACACATACACAAAACTTCAAAACCACATAAACACAATATACACATCTGCACTAAACATGCCCACACACACATGTATAGATATACATACATACACACATATATCACACATACATGCATAGACACTTATACATACACGCTTCATAGTCATTGTATATCAATGTTAAATTCATATCCAAACTGTATTGATACATTGTACAGATTACAGTGATACATTGTGATTTTGGAACTGATATTGCAGAAACTCTGCCCAGTCCAAGATAGCAAAAGTTTTTTGAATGAATGAATGAACGAATGAATGAATGAAAAGTAGTTAAGGTTTTTCTTTCATATGTACTAATTGCTGTTGCTGCTGCTTGAGGAAGGAGGAGATCAGATAAATAACAACAGGCATCAAATGGCCAATCAATGAGTAAAAATAATAATAAAAAGAATTAACTTCTTGTAAATGACGCACACACACACGTGTGTGTGTGTGTGTGTGTCATACATATATATATATATAAAACAAAAAAACTGACAGGAATTTGTCCAACTGACATTGGAATAAATGGAGAGCCCATGACAGAGATCTCAAACAAACAAAGCAAAAAAAAAAAAAATGAGAAATATACAAGACGTCTACAATGGCTGTAGGGAGGAAAAATGTCTTGTAAAAGGAAAGAAAATGCAACAAAAAAATAAAAGAAAAAAATCATTAGTCACCACCAAGATATTACAGGAAATGGTTGGGAGCCAGGGAAAAAAGTTACATTTTTCATATTCAAGATGGCCCATAGGAGTAGCATTATAAGCCATTCTAAGCAGTATTTTGTGTAATTAATTAGGTAATTAATGGCACTACACAGTTGATGAAGGAAGAGGAATGCAGGAGGTGCGACTTTAAAAGAAAAACATTTGTAAAAA
>NC_068993.1:9613009-9620987 GCF_001194135.2 Octopus bimaculoides
AATACAGACACAAATATATACACACACACACACACACACATATATATATACACACACACACAACGGGCTTCTTTCAGTTTTCATCTACCAAATCCACTCACAAGGCTTTGGTTGGCCTGAGACTATAATAGAAGACACTTGCCCAAAGTGCCACACAGTGGGACTGAACCCGGAACCATGTGGTTGGGAAGCAAGCTTCTTACCACACAGCCACACCTGTAATAATAGTTTTAAAAAAAACAAAAAAACACCACTTCAAAGATTTCTGGAGTTGGTGAAGCCATGCCAAAACAATGGGTGGTAAGCAAAGTGTAGTTTGCAGGGCAATCCCTCTGTAGAGTCCAGAACCTGCTTGGCAATTGCAGGGGTCAGCAGATAGAAGACCATCCCGCTGGCTGAGGAGGTAGCAGAGGTTACTTCAAGGTGGCTGTGGATTAGAAGGGGCAAGCTTTGGAAGGGGTAGGACTAACTGGACACAAGGTGGGGTTTGATTAACCTTGGCTGGGTCACCTGTGCTGTAACAATTCTGCTAGCTTGGTGCCTTAAAAGTATATATATATATATATATGGGATAGATATATAAAGCTAACATACCTTCAGGATCCAACAAGACATCTCCGTCTTCTTCCTCTTCAAACTCCTCTTCACTGTTTGCCTTTTCATTGTGTAAGACATCAAGATATAATAAAACAGTCATGTTGCGTAAAGTATCACCATTTGGGGCTGCAGGTAGCGACACCCGTTCACAGGTCTGTGGATGATTCTTCTGTACCCAGCTGCAAACAGAAAATAGAAACTGATGAGATTGTCCAAATGTCGGACGAGGATTTGTCAGTAAGATTTTGGTTTTACACATTCATCTTTATACATGAACAAGGACCTCCAATTTTCGTTATTTACATCGTTTTAGCATTCACTTTTCTGTGCTTGCATGGGCTGGACAGAATTTGTTGAAGCAGCCTTTCTATGGCTGGATGCCTTTCATGTCACCAACCCTCACCTGCTTCCTAGTAAGGTAATATTTCCCCATGACCAGATACATGTTCAAGGAAGACTGGAAACAGAGGAGGCTGCAAGCATGAAGTAACACTTGCACATAACTATCACAGAATGTTGGGGCAAGGAGACAGTAACGCATGCACATACGTGCACACACACACTTCTTTCTCTTCACTCACACGGTTTTGGTTAGCCCGAGGCTATAGTAGAAGACACTTGCCCAAGGTGTCATGCTGTAGGATTACATCTGGAACTATGTGGCTGGAAAACAAACTTCTTACCACAGAGCCACACCAGCACCTATCTACATGTTTTTTCTTGCAGATGTTCAGCTTAAGCATCAACTGCATCAATCTCCCCCAGTCTAAGAAGGTCAACAAAGATCATGGATAGCCACTGCTCTTCGTTCCATCAATATAGATGTACACTCAATGAATAACTAAAATATGTTCTGATATATAATAATAATAGCACAAGGGGCTGATTGCTACCTAGTTCAGATACCAGGAAACCCCAAAATGGCAGAAATTCAAAAGATAGTGCTCATGGGAACTTCCCATATCCTACATAAAATATTGTCTATGTAATCTCAAATTTAAAAAAAAACATAATTTTCTTATGGTTTCTTAAACATTCTCTAGAACAACATTATGTACAAAACCAAATGTATGGCACCTTAGGCATAACACCAACATGAACTTCTAACTTGTTGTCTCTTGAGGTCTCAATAAAAAATAATAACCAGAGTGTCATGCCTACAAAGAGAAATCTATCAAGTGTATTCTCTGAGACATCACAACACTGGTTGTCACCATTTTCGGCCCCTTACAAATGGCAATGAGAATCTTCTCTACTGAACCTGCTTTAGGTCGTCACAAGTTCCAACGAAGAAACTGGATATATTTTTGTGTTTTTGAGAAACAAAGAGGAAAGATAGGAAAATGAAAGAAAGAAAGGAAGATGAGAGAGATGAAAGGAGTGAGAGGAGGGAGAGGGAAGAGAAAATGTGAAGGGAAGGAGGAGAGTGGGAGATGAGCAAGAGAAGGGTGATGAGAAGAGAGAGGGCAACAGAGATAAAGCATGAGTGAAAGGAAAGCAGTAGAAGAGAGAGAGGGGGGAGTAAATGAAAATACACACACATACCCATGTTTTCTAATCTTTTGAATAGATAACCTTTTTTCTGGATCATATTCTAACATACCTACAACAGATAAGGAAAAAAAAAAACAGATTACATTCATTTATTTCTTCTAAAAATACCTTTGCATAAAATTGTTTTTGCTATTGTAAAAATAGTGGACATAAACAGATCAATTTAATTGTTAAAATCTTTACAAACTTTTACAGTCAATTTCCTTTCTGCAGTCATTTCCCCCATATAACCACCTCACACACTAATAAGTGAGCCAGTAAACTAATAGTTCAAAACTTCAGATTAAAAACGACAAGGTTATTTTAGCAAATTCTTCCTTATTCTTAAAATCAAATGAACCAAAGGCAGCATATTTTAATGGAAACATGATAGCAAAAGGGTTAAATAAACGATTCTTTCTTACCCTGTATTAAGTCAGTTAAACTCGGGCAAAGAACATCAGGTATCACATATTTCCCTTTGCCTATGTTTTCAAACAACTTGTAAATATTGTCCCCTTCAAATGGATATAATCCAGTCGTTATGTTATATCTGAAACAAAAACAAAGAACAGTGTATGTAATTCTAAGTTTATATCAGCAAAAGTGTGTGTCTGTATGTATGTATATATAAGTAATGTAAAAGCCTGTTGCATGATAAGGAAAACATATGAATCAGTGGTGTAAAGTAACAATGATGATGATCATCATTTGATGCCCATTTTTCCATGCTTGCATATGTCAAGCAGAATTTATTGAAGCAGATTTATCTACAGTCAGATGCTCTTCCTGTCACTAACCCTTACCAGTTTCCTAGCAAAGTTATATTTTCCCTCATAGCCAGACAGGTTTTGCACAGCAGACTGGAAACAAACAATCCCGCTTGTATGATGGTGATGCTCATTTACAACCATCACATGAGGTCTTGAGACAGGGACACACAAACACATGCATCATCATCATCGTTGTTATTTAACGTCCAATTTTCCATGCATGCGTGAGTCAAACAGAATTTGTTGAGTTAGAGACTATAGTTGGATGCTCTTCCTGTCATCAACTCTTTGTTTCCAACTAAGGTAATATTTTCCCCGTGACCAGACATATTTTCATGGAAGACTGGAAACAAAGGACACCACTTGAATGACAGTAATGTTCATTTACAACTATCTCATGAAGTCAAAGAAACGTTAACAAACATAGAATGGGCTTCTTCCAGTTTCCATGTAGCACATCCACTTGCAAGCCTTTGGTCAACCCAGGGCTACAGTAGACACTTACTTACCCACAATGCCATGCACTGGGATTAAACTGAAGACCACAGGGTTGGGAAGCAAGCTTCTTAAACCACACAGCCACACCTGTACCTCATGATATGCATCAATACAAACAACAAAGAGACAGCTGAAGGCATTGATGCATTCAGTGTTGTAAATTTATCTTACTCTCAAGTCAGTATAAAGGGAAAAAAAAAAAACCAGATGTAACACAAAGTGAAGATTGTAATAATTTATAATGTGTGAACATGTTGAGACTAGCTCTAGAGCTCCTTAAACCTTGATCAAGAGATAATGCTGTGCCCTAATAATAATAATAATAATTATTATTACTATTTCTATTATAGGCACAAGGCCTGAAATTTGGAGGAGGGGACCAGTTGATTACATTGACCCCCAGTGCATACTTAATTTATTGACCCTGAAAGGATGAAATGCAGTTAAGCATTATGCCCAGTGTCTTAATGGTTCAGCCAGCTCGCCACCTTGTCCCTTTTACTATAGGCACAAGGCCTGAAATTTTGTGGGAGGCGGCTAGCCAATTAAATTGACCTCACTGACCAACTATCATTTATTTTATCGACTCTGAAAGGACGAAAGGCAAAGTCGACCGCAGAACATATCACCGTCGTCGTTTAACGTCCGCTTTCCATGCTAGCATGGGTTGGACGATTTGACTGAGGACTGGTGGACCAGGAGGCGACATCAGGCTCCAATCTGATTTGGCAGAGTTTCTACAGCTGGATGCCCTTCCTAACGCCAACCACTCCGAGAGTGTAGTGGGTGCTTTTACGTGCCACCGGCACGAGGGCCACTCAGGCGGGTACTGGCAACGGCCACGCTCGAAATGGTGTATTTTACGTGCCACTTGCACAGGAGCCAGTCCAGGGGCACTGGCAACGATCTCGCTCGGATGTCTTACTGGCAATGGCCACGCTCGAAATGGTGTATTTTATGTGCCACCTTCACAGGAGCCAGCCCATCGGCACTGGCAACGATCTCGCTCGGATGTCTTACTGGCAAAGGCCACGCTCGAAATGGTGTATTACGTGTCACCTGCACAGGAACCAGTCCATCGACAACTGCAAAGCATTTTTTGCCCAGCATAATAGTAACAATTCTGACAGCTCGCCACCTTAATAATAATAATAATAATAATAATAATAATAATAATAATAATATGAGATTTGAGGAGACTTGTTGTCACCAAACCTCAAGATAAGACACCTGATAACTAGATTAGCATGCATGAGCATAATGATAGTAGTAGTAATAAATAAATAAAGAAATGAAAAGACAGTTTACAATGTTACTCCTGCTGACCAGACGTCCACTTTAAAACCAGCATAACTTTCAAGTCCATTGGCAATCTCTGGTGGTTGAAAGGCAGGAGATCCTTGACTGGCATGGCAAGTGTCATCTTCGGCAAACCATCCAACAGCCTATGAAGAATTTAAATAGAAAAAGAGAAAGAAAAATTTTAAAAAAACTGGTTAAAACTGTTTGAATCATTTTTGACCAAATATGTAACAAAATACAAACTTCAATTATTTCATTTAATTTTTCGTTAAATAATCAAGAATTTAGAAGAGTTTAGTAACTTCTCAGTTATTAAACTAGTGTTTGGCATTTACTTTATGATGCTCAGTTACAATCATTTCATGATGTCTACACAAGGGCACATGCATATATATAGATATAAAGGGTAAAAATGACCATGAGATTGCACCTAGAAAGTTCCCCTCCGAGGCACAAGTCCGAGCAAGGTTGTTTTTTACGGAAGACCAGCAGCCGTCCATGCATACCAGCCTCCCGTCTCCACGCCATCAATTTTATCCAAAGGAAAAACAAAGGCCAATACAGCTTGGCATCAGTGACATTGAAACTCGTTTCTACAGCTGAGTGAACTGGAGCAACGTGAAATGAAGTGTCTTGCTCAAGAACACAACACACAGCCCGGTCTGGGAATCAAACCCACTACCTCATGATTGTGAGCCTGACACTTTAACTACTGAGCCATGTGCCTTCACACATACATTTGGGTGTGTGTGTGTGTGTGTGTGTGTGTGTCAATTGTCTCCCAGTCCCCAGAACTGCCAGTTCACATGATTTCACTCTGCTATGCATTCTTCAGTGACAGCTGTCCAGTAGCAACATAACAGCTGGATCTCCCATCAGAGTCATATAGAATCTCAGTGTCTATTTAGGCACTGAGACTGAAAATAGCCAGTGGGTTTATTAAAAAATAATTGATAGTGATGATATTTGCAACACCAGTGCCTGAATAGACACTGAGATTCTATATTTTGTTGACAGGAGATTCAGCTGTTATGTCAGTGATGGACATCTGTCACTGAGGAACCCACAGCAGGGTGAAATCATGTGATCTTGCAGTGCCAACAGCCAAAGCAAATGATTCTCATCTGTCAATGACATAATTATAAGTGCTTTTTTGCACCACAAGTCTTTATGAGAGATCTTCTCAAGGCAAATAGCGTAGTATTTTCTGTTCTAACACAACCGCCATCTTCGGTTGGAGATCAAGAGTACAAAAAGGACAGCTGTTCCAACATTCTACTGATTTTGTGGAACTTAAAATGAAGAGTAAAAATCAGATTAGAAAAGAAACAGGAAAATTAAACAATCAAACAATCAAAGTAGAAAAAATGTTCAACCTCAGCAACTCCAAGATCTGATATTTTCAAGGTTTCATCAGTCGTCAGCAATAAATTGCCTGGTTTGATATCTTTATGAGCAATGCGTTGGCTGTGGAGGTATTCAAGACCATCAATCAACTGATCAAAGTATCTGCAAATATAGGGCACAGAAATATTAAAACAACATGAAGACAAGGAAAACAAGAAACAAAAACACAAAACACAGAACATCTCAAGTGTATGCTTTTCTGTATGGAAAGAAAAGATGAGGAGAGAAGAAAGAAGGACAAATATATCTCAACCAGATGGCTAGCACAAATATGAGAAAGAGGGTTGGTGGTGGTAGTGGTGATGGCACAAGTATGACTAACAGAAAAAAGAAAATGAGATTGTGAGGAATCAAGAGCCTGATTTACTCTTGTGTGTTATATGAGGGTTAATCTAAGCACTGTGGAGGCACAATGGCCCAGTGGTTAGGTGTGATGGTGCAGTTTTGATGGTTGTAGTTATACAGATGTGCTAACAGATGAGGACTATAGTGATGATGGTGTAACAGGCTCAGCCGAGTTAGCTTAGCCTAGCTGTTGATGATGATGGCAGTGATATTATAACAATCTTGTGTTATACCAAGCGACCTAGCCAAGAAATGATGATGATGATGATGACAACAAAAGATGAATACATATACATGTAAAACATTTTTTGCAGTATATTGGTAATAATACGGTTACTCACCCATGGGCCTGCCAAACTGGAAACTTTTTCTCTGGAGTATTTTCAAGCATCTCTTGCAATTCGCCAACACAGAACTCCATCACCATATACCTGTGATATCTTAGTTAAGGAACGAATATTCAAAAATGATAGAAATTTCTCCCCTGCCTAACAGGGTCTGAAATTTGGGGGAGGGTGATAGTCGATTACATCGACCCCAGTACTCAACCGGTACTTAATTTATCGATCAAGAAAGGATAAAAGGTGAAGTTGATCTTGGCGGAATTTGAACTCAGAACGTAGCAAAGGGGCAAAATACCACTAAGCATTTTGTCCAGTGTGCTAACAATTCTGCCAGCTCACCACCTTCATAACAATAATAATAATAATAATATTCCAATGTTTTTGTAAACAATTTAATCAATAGCAGCTAGCTGCAGCAACAACAACAATAACACCAACCACAATAAAGTCAAGCAGCTGAAAGCGATTAAAAGTAATAATATAATTTGTAGATGTCAAGAACCTTATGAATTTCATTAACACTGACCTTTGCAAATGTGAAACATTTCAGACTTCTGAACAAAGCATACAAGAAATGTTACAAAATAGGCATAGCTAAGTGGCTAAGATATTCAGTTCTCAACTACGTAGTTCTGGGTTCAATCTCACTGCATGATGCCGTTTGGGTGTTATTTTAACTGATTAAAAAACTTTTTGGCCCACTGAGTAAAGTAGCTCAGATTTAACTAATAGTTAACTAGCCTGCTTGTTTGCAGAAGAGTTGAGAAAGAAATGAAAAGAAAGAAAAACATACAAGATGTTGGCAAATGAATATAAGGATACATTTTCTGTTTCTCTTCATTGTAAAGAACATCAATCAATTTAATGATGTTCTTATGGTGGAGCTGTTTAAGTAGACTGATCTCCCTAGAAACACAGAAAGAGAAATAAAAAATAAATAAATAAATATATATGTGTAAATGTAAAAAAAACATATAAGTGCACAAACAAACAGACACAGGTCACCAACTCTTCATCAGTTATTGACCAGAGGGTCCAACGCAATTTTGCACACACACACACACAAAATTACTAACAGTTCTTTTTTATTCAATTTTAATAACAACGAAAAAAAAAATGCAAAAACAATCAATTACAAGTTCTCATTCTTTTTTATTGAAAATATTTGTAACAAAAAAA
>NC_068993.1:9621016-9622018 GCF_001194135.2 Octopus bimaculoides
ATATATATATATATATATATATATATATATATATATATAATGCAGGTGTGGCTGTGTGGTAATTAGTTTGCTTCCCAACCACATGGTTCTGGGTTCAGTCTTACTGCATGGCAGCTTAGGCAAGTGTCTTCTACTATAGCCTTGGGCCGACCAAAGCCTTGTGAATGGATTTGGTAGACAGAAACTGAAAGAAGCCCATCGTATATGTGTGTGTCTATATTTGTCCCCCCACCATTGCTTGACAACTGATGCTGGTGTGTTTATGTCCCCATAACTTAGCGGTTTGGCAAAAGTGACCAATAGGATAAGTACTAGGCTTACTAAGAATAAGTCCTGGGGTCAATTTGCTTGACTAAAGACAGTGCTCCAGCATGGCTGCAGTCAAATGACTGAAACAAGTAAAAGAATATATATATATAAAGTAGAAAAGTCCAAGGGTTGATTCATTTGACTAAAAATTCTTCAAAGCAGTGCCCCAGCATGGCCGCAGTCTAATGACTGAAACAAGTAAAAGATTATCTACCTAATCTATCTATATATGTATATTATTTTTATGATCACCTGCAATTTGTATTACATACATCTATAAAAAACACACACACACACACATATATATGGTTACAACTGAATAGTTGAAACAAAAAAGCAAAAACAAATAAAAAAGACTACACACGCACATGTTTCAAAGTTATACTTATTTGGTGACTTGATTCGAGATTTTAAACCTGAAACAATTGTCTGTCATGGGTTGTATTCATAATAGCCACACACACACACACACACACCTATTTATTACCTCCGCCTTAGCGGAGGCAAAGGTATTGTTTCCAGTTGTTTGTTTGTCCATGGACAAGATATCTCAAGAACTGTTGGATGGATTCGAATGAAACTTTCAGGGATATTTGGCCTCATAACTGCCACGAGCTGATTAGATTTGGGGATCGATCCAGTACTGGACAAGGCTTCTGGATTATTTTTCTTGTTCTTTTTTACTTAATTTTT
>NC_068993.1:9622054-9627925 GCF_001194135.2 Octopus bimaculoides
TAATTTTTGAGAGTGGTCAGGTTCATTTTTAGTATTCTCGTTTGTGAGAGCAATCGAGTTTAAATCAGATATTCTCATTTTAGAAATCATCTCTGGCTAATCGTTGAGAGGACGTTAGTGTTACCTTGGAGGAAGTTTCTGCTCTCCGAGTGCGCTTATTTTTGTTTTTGTTAGCTATGTTAATCAGGTGTCAACATTTTTTTCTCATATTTTGTCACACATCTGTAGACTGCTTTGTTGCGGACACTATTCCTCTGCAGCTGTTGAAAATCACTTGTTACCCCCCTCCCCACCACCACCACCACCACCACACACACGTATGAGCACTGGCACTCCCTGCAGCTGAAGGGAAAAATTCTGACACAGAACGAGCGACAGAAAGATGTGAGAGATATATAAGAAATTATATGTATGTGTACATATATATACATGTGAATGTGTATACATGCACTATATATCTGTGTGTAATTGCTCCCTCATTGGCTCACAGTTATAGGTAATAAATTAGTAATTGCTTTCTTAGCTTACAATGTCAAGTTTAAATATTAGAAAGTTATCTTAGATAAGTAGGCCATCAAGTTCTAATCAGTGAGCTAAGACCTTACTTTAGTAGTTTATTGACTCAGTTTTGCTTCTTTTCAATAATCCAAAATTGATTCAACCCTTTTATTATCATATTTCTGTTGAAATATGTAGTCTTTGTTTCAATCAATTGCGAGAATAGACTTTAGTAGAATTCTCATTATTTCTCATTATTAAACTGGGGTCAAGGCAGAATCGTTAGCATGCCGGGTGAAATGCTTAGCGGTATTTCCTCTGCCACTAAGTTCTGACTTCAAATTCTGCCGAGGTTGACTTTTACCTTTCATCCTTTCGGGGTCGATTAAATAAGTACCAGTTATACACTGGGGTCAATATAATCAACTTAATCCGTTTGTCTGTCCTTGTCCCCTCTGTGTGTAGCCCCTTGTGGGCAGTAAAGAAATAAGAAACGTTAGCAGGCCAGGTGAAATGCTTAGTTGTATTTTGTTTGTCTTTATGTTCTGAGTTCAAATTCTGCCAAGGTCGACTTTGCCTTTCATCCTTTCGGGTCGATAAATTAAGTACCAATTGCATACTGGGGTCGATCTAATTGACTGGCCCCATTCCCCCAAAAATTTGGGCCTTGTGCCTAGAGTAGAAAAGAATTTCTCTTGGGATATACTACCTTTTATTTTAATGAGTTTTGAAAATAAAGAATTCATCATCATCATTTAGCATCTGCTTTCCATGCTGGCATGGGTCAGACGGTCTAACTGGAACTGGTAAGCTGGAGAGCTGCATCAGGTTCCAGCTAGATTTGGCATGGATTCTATGGCTGGATGCGCTTTCTAATGCCAAACACTCTAAGAGTGTAACGGTATTGTTTATGTGCCACAGGCATGGGTGCCATATACATGACACCAGTAACGGTCATGACTACCATTTCACTTGGCATGATGAAGCTTCTCATGCACAGCATTGCCTTCGTGAGGCCCAACATTCGAAGATCATGCTACCGGCAAACGGCCACAATTATGATTTCATGAGTGCAATTCACATGACACTAGCAACGGTCACGACTACGATTTCACTTGGCTTGGAAAATAAAGAATTATGAAATTTTTATGGAAGGTTTTAACTTTTTACTTTAAAGCAGGGAATTTTTTTTATCAGAGAACCAAGGGTGTTCTCAGGTCAAAAAAAAAAACAAAAAAAAACTTTATTTCATCAATATTATTGGTTTTACATGTTTTACACATGCTAGCATTGTCTGGAAATATCTAAAATATAACCATTTTCCATCCAAGAGCTCAACACCTGCACTATAACACTTTCCCCACCGCAGGCACTTATTTCTCCAAACTGAAACCTTATATTACTGAATGAAGTAATCTGACAGTGAAATATAATTTAACAACAGATAAGCACAACAATTTCTTTCTTTCTTTCTGTCTGTCCTCAGGTGATCTTGAAATAGAAAACAGCACCTTTGACCTCCCACCTAGGTGAGTTGGGAGTTCAGTCTATTTTACAGTTCAACTAGTGGCAAATCAAACTTAATACCATCAGAAATTGCTATACTAGTTCCAGTTACAGAAACAACAACAGATATAATCTGTGACTATCTTTTTTTCCCCTTCTTTTTTCTCTTTAGATTAATCTACTTTTGGAAGGAAAACAATATACAATGACTGCAATGATAAAATAACATCAATGATCATTAAGACAGCGCTCACAAAAGAAAAATTATTAAAAAAAAAAAGCAGAAAAAGCACAAAAGATTTCTATACACACACACAAATCAGAAAGACTGCTTCTACGAGTATATTTGACCCAAAAAACTTTCTATTGCTATCACTCGACAGCAGGGGAAATTTTCCAAAGGGTTTCTTGTATATTTCTAATTTTTTTTTTTTTTTTTTTCTCTGACAATCAACTTATTTTTACAAGATGAAAACCCCGTAAGAATAGGGAGAAGAAAAAAATGTTTTATAAACGAACGATAATTCATTAGCAAGGACAATAAAATACCACACACAAAACCCCTCATCCAGTCATTTCACTAAGTTCAGCAAGTTAATAGGAGACTTCAAAAGAGAGTGCTTGAGTGCATTTTTAGTCAAAGTGAACATCAACAAGAGTAACCAATGTATATACATAATACAGAAGAGATAAAGAGATAACTAGACTAATACAGCTCTCTCTCTATATATATATATGTGTGTGTGTGTGTGTGTGTGTGTTTGTATAAATAAGACAAATAGATGGTACATGCTGAGGCAAGAAGTTTTGTGAGTTAATGGTAGCTCAAAAAAGACTTAAGTAGTCAGAACAATCCTGACAAAATTGGAATTTAAACATACATGATAAACAATGTCAGATGAAGACAGACTTAACTTCTGTTGTGTGTGTGTGTGTTGCAAAGTTATTTTAACCACAGACCACTCCAGTTTGGTAAAATGGATGATAGGATGACTCAGCAAACATATCCATTTTACCCATGCTGGTGCAGTTTTAAATACAGTTGCTGATGGTGGTGATGATGAGGATGATAAAGAACTTTGTCCTATTTAGATGTTGCAGCAAAAACAAAAGAGATTGTCATGCGATTCTTACAGTTTTAAAATAAACCATCAAATATGTTATTCAATGCAAACACACGCACAAAAATGAAAACAAAACTACATGTTCCAAATCAAGGTGAAAATAATAATAATAATAATAATTTGAAGAGAAGATATGTGAACTGATAAGACTGCAGTATTTCTCCATCATTGCTTGCAGGCTTGCAGCAACAGAAGTCCTAACAGCATTATTAGCAAAGTGACCTTGTTCAGTTAACAAAAAAGAGTGCCAAGGAAGCAATAATGTTTAGTGTAACTAATAAGTAGACAAAGGGTGCAGTGTTTTATTTCATGCACACTGACAGTAAATCAACTCCACCAATGCATTAAGTCCATCTGACAACAAAGAATGCAGCCACCCACTTCGATGGACTGGACAGATAACAACGAAAAACATTTAAAATAGGCCAGTTTTGCAGATTAGTCGGTGATGGTAGTGAAGCCAGCTGCTAAAGGTGCCAGAATCCAGAGTTCCAAATCGTGAGAAAAAAGGCCAGTTTTGTGGTGAAGTTAAACAGGTCAGAGTTCTAAATCATTAGAAAAAGTAATTTTAGACCAGGTTTAGAATGTCAAACAAACCTGGCCTTGCAATATCCATTTCAGCTCTGTTGTGTTCTGATAGTAACACTATTGCTAGGCTGTATATCAGATCAAATCAGTGACCTTTCTCATGAAGAGGAGAGACATGCTTGCATGGGCAACTGTTAGTATCTAAAAATTGGAAAAAACAATTAAAAAAAAAATCTTGCCCAGATTTGCACCTGTCTAGACAAGATTTATCTCCACATGGATATCCTTTTAGAAGTTTCAATCACTGGAGTGCTGCAATCTTTCGAGGATTTTGTCCGTTATATCAGCCCTTTGTCTAATACTTACTGACTGCAAAAGAAGCAATGTAAAAGAATGCCGCCAAATACGTCAAGCTATCTTGTTTGATCTGCTACCAACACTTTTACAATTTGTGAGTGCGTGTGTGTGTTTTGTGAAATATTCTAGAGATGTAAACAACCATAGGGAAAAAACAAAACAGGACAATGAACTCTGTGACAGGAATTAAATCCAGACACATTATTTGCTTAGCAGGAAAATGCTTTATCATTTACACCACATTGAGTTTTTGGATTTCCTCTAGCAGCTAATTCATTACACTCACACACGACACACCTTTATTGTAGGGATACATATCAAATACAACAGTAAAAGACCAACGGATGTTAAAACAGCATAAAATGGTCTTTATGTAAAACAACAACAAACCCGAATTAAGAACAGAGGTTATTTTCTAACGATATAAAGAATATTTTCAATATTATCTCATGTTAAAAGAGGATTATTAAATATAAGGGTAAAGACCCCCCTTTGGTCATGAACGACCCTGAGATTGCACCTAGAAAATTGTCCTCCAAGGCACAAGACCAGGCAAGGTTGTTTATGGAAGACCAGCAATCACCCATGCATACCAGTTTCCCTCTCCAAACCACTGATGTTATCTAAGGGAAAGGCAAAGGCTGATACAACTTGGCACCAATGATGTCGCAACTCATTTCTACAGCTGAGTGAACTGGAGCAACGGGAAATAAAGTGTCTTGCTCAAGAACACAACATACAGCCCGGTCCAGGAATTGAACTCACTCACCTCATTATTTGAGCCTTATGCTCTAACCACTAAGCCATGCACCTTCACTATTAAATAAGACAATCAATGATACTTATACATAGAATTAATGAAACACCCCCCACCACACACACCTAATCTGCAAAGTGATCTGATGAAGACTTTTCAAGGTCCTAAGATTATGTGCCAAAAGGGCCAAGAATTTAAATTTTTTTTACTTGTTTCAATCATTGAACTGCAACCATGCTAGGGCATCACCTTGAAGGGTTTAGTTCAACAATACTGGTTGTCAAATGGTGGTGGAGACAAACACAAAGACACACATATAACACACAATGGGCTTCTTTCAGTTTCCACCTACCAATCCACTCACAAGGCTTTGGCTAACCAAAGGTGCCACACAATGGGACTGAACCCAGAACCATGTGGTTGGGAAGCTTGTTACCATATAGCAACATGTGAAATTAAAACAAACCCTACCCCTCTGGTCTGTGAAGGTATGATCTGAGATTTGGCTGCTATTTCTAGCACATTGACAAACCATATAGATTTGGGATCTTGTTTATGGTCAAATGCACCCTAATTGAGCAGATGTATGACCAAAGAGATATCTTCTGGCCTTGGCCATCCTTTTTTTTTTTTTATGTCCAAGACTGCATTATCATTTTATTTTCTAATACAGTAAGGTGTGATCTGAAAGAAACCTGGTTGCTATTTCTAGCAGATCAAGCAACCATATAGAGGACTCGCCAGTTGTCTCCTCAAGTAACCTGGAGATAGCAGAAGGGAAAATCAGAATACCATACAAACAAGTGACAAAGAATAAACAGAGCAACCAAGGCCAGAAACAATTCTATAAACTAACTTATGCTGACATGAAAAACAAAAACAAAAATGCTGACAAATTACTTAAGTATTAAAGGCGAGCATTGTACAGTTTCTAAAGAATTGCTTCTTTGTTGTTTTTTTGGGGGGGAGGGGGTCTTTCTGCTTTCTGTTTCTATGGTAACTCTTCAATGTCAGTGCTGATCATTCATCGATATTCAGAAACGGTTAGAAAAAAATGTATTCTTTGAATAAGATTAGCTTAATTTACAAATCAATTTATAC
>NC_068993.1:9628342-9635390 GCF_001194135.2 Octopus bimaculoides
TATATATATATATATATATATGTTTGTGTGTGTGTGTTTGTCCCTGCCAACATTGCTTGACAATCAATGCTGGTGCCTTTAAGTCCCCGTAACTTTGCAGTTTAGCAAAAGAGACCGATAGAATAAGTACTAGGTTTACCAACAATAAGTCCTGGGGTCGAGTTGCTTGACTAAATGCGGTGCTCCAGCATGGCTGCAGTCAAATGACTGAAACAAGTAAAAGAATAAAAGAATATGTGCACGTGTGTGTGTGTGTATAGGTATACATGTGAGTGAGCGTATGTGTTTGTGCCTCTTTGTTCTGACATCATGTGATAGCCATAAATGAGCATCATTGTAATTCGTTTCCAAATTCTCTGTGAGACCATGTCTAGCCATGGAGAAATATCAACTTGTTTGGAAACAGACAAAGGATGGCGACAGGAAAGGTATTTGGCCATAGAAAAATCTGTCCAAGCCATGCACCCACAGAACAATGGACAATGATGATGATGACGAAGAATTTCTTTTAGATACAAAACCTTTCATCGGACTGTTTAACCAAAACTGTACTGTAATATAAAGTATTGATGTCTGTATGATCTGTTAACCATTCCATTATAACTGGGTCACTTCAGAATAGTCAGGAATATTCTTTATTTTAATAATATTCTTTACTTCTTTACACAATATGTTATTCATTTTTTTCTTTCTTTTCTTTCTTAAATACTGCTACAGCTGGCTAATTTCCAGGTAGATTTTGGAAAAACAAGATAACAGTATTTGGCAGAATGACAATGAAAGTTAATAAAATAAACTAAAATAAAATAATAAAAAAAAAACATCCCCCCCCCCCAAATGAAATAACAAAATAATAACTTAATGTTTTTTTTGTTAAGTAAAGACCGTCATAAGAATAATTAACCATAGGTATTTCCCTCTCGTTTCTTTAATAATAGGCCAGTTCGCCCCTCCGTTCTGTTTAATTGCCTCGCTTTTGTTACTTTGAAGCAGTGTTATGGTGATTGCCAATTGCATTATCTTGCCTGCAACCTAACAAGATAATAAAACTTAAGTAGAAACACTTTACAGAGGAAACAACAGTAAAAATAAACTAACCCAAAGCCTGGCTATTTTTAAAACAAGTTTTAAAACATTTTTACCACTTGTTAAAGATCAACATAAGAATAATTCTAAAAGCTAATTTCATCAACTCGTTTGATTTTAAGCTGCCCGAATTAAAATCAATTTAATGTATTTCGGCTATAAAGAAAAATGCATTGATTTTTTTTTTTTTTTGTGATTGCTTGTTACTTAAAAGAACCTTCCACCTGTTGAAATAAATAAGTTAATCTAGATGCAGGCATAGCTGCAGGGTAAGAAATTTGCTTCCCAACTACATCGCTCCAGGTTCAGTCTGACTGTGTGACACTTTAGGCAAGTGTCTTCTACAACAGCCTTGGGCTGACCAAAGATCTTATTTGGTAGATGGAAACAGAACGAAGCATTACACCATCTCTCTCTTACACTTCTGCTGTTTCCTACTCTCTCTCTCCCTCTCCTTCTCTTGTTTTTCCTCGGACTAGGTAACCAAGTATCACCTTTACACCAGCACCCTTGTTTCTGGCCTCTTACTTCTGCTTCTCTCTCACTGGGTAACCATGTACCTCCTGTATATCAGGACACCAATTTCTCTGTCACACACTAACCTTTCATCATCTGATACTAGATCACCTCCTCTAAGTAGAATATTTTGGCCGTGCATGGCTGGTTTAAATACTAAAGGGTTAGAGCAGCAAGTTTATGGCATAGAACCTGTGACTGGGTTGGTTGGTATCAAGAGGGTTATTTCAGCAGTCAGTCCATACATATCATCATCCTTATCATCATGGTTTTAATGTTTGCTTTTCCATGCTGGCATGAGTTGGACAGAGTTAAGACAGACTTTTTTCGGATCCTTTCCCGTTGCTAACCCTCACCAGTTTCCAAGCAAAGTAATATTTCCCCATGGCCAGACATGTTCTCGCAGAATATTGGGAATGAATAAATGACACAGCTTATATGACAGTGACACACACACACACACACACATATATGTAAAACATAAGGGACTATCCCAAAACGATTACCGGTTTGTTCTCAGTTAGGTATTCAAAATATGTTATTTCATAGTAATCCTTATTAATATTGTTTATATATATATATATATATATATATATATATATATATATATATATATATATATATATATACATACACACGGGCTTCTTTCAGTTTCCATCCAACAGATCCCTTCACAAGGCTCTGGTCAGCCTAGAGTTATATCAGAAGAGACTTGCCAAAGGTGTTACACAGTGGGACTGAACCTAGAACTGTGAGTTTGGAAGTAAAATTTTTAACCACATGACCTAACCTTCTACCATTTACAGCTGCTACTGATAATGATTTATTCTTACAATAGGTAAAAAGCTGCACTATTGTATTAGAGAGAAAGAGAAAGGAGGGGAGAGAAAGAGAGAGCAAAGGATAGAGAGAGTTGGGGTGGGGGGTAGCTGACTGAACCAAATTCAGCACATGACTATTGACTTGTTGGCTCTGACAGTGTGTGAACTCACAAGAGTTAGAAGATGGAACTAAACACACCACAGTATGCTGACAACAATGTCTTTCCTTGCTAGAGACAAGATCAACTTTGACAGGGAGAAGAAACAATCAATTATGGTGACCCAGTATGGGAGTTATTTATATGTTTTACGTCACAAAATTGTGAACAATGGTGTCATTTGGGCTGATCAATGGTTCATTGCCTTTGTGACAATGGAACGTCACCTCCTACCCCTTCCACACATTATTCTTTTACTTGTTTCTGTCATTTGACTGTGGCCATGCTGGAGCTCTGACTTGAAAGCGTTTTAGTCAAACAAATTGACCCTAGGACTTATTTTCTTTTTAGGCCAAGTACATATTCTATCAGTTGCTTTTGCTGAACTGCTAAGTTATGGGGACGTAAACACACCAACACTGGTTGTCAAGCAGTGATGAGGGAACACACACATATATGTGTATGTATATATATATATATATATATATATATATATATATATATATATATATATATACACACACACACACACGATGGGCTTCTTTCAGTTTCTGAATCTGCTCACAAGGCTTTGGTTGGTCTGAGGCTACAGTAGGAGACACTTGCCCAAGATGCTACGCAGTGGGACTGAACCCGAAACCATGTGGTTGGGAAGCAAGCTTCTTACCACACAGCCACTTGTACCAAACCGGAAACCATGTGACTGTGAAGCAAACTTGTTAATCATACTGCCTCACACACACACACACACACACACACACATATATATAACCATCATGGGCCAGATGGAATTTTCTGAGGTAGATTTTCTATAGCCTAAAACCTTTCCTGTCATAATTCTTGATTAGCTTCAAAATTAATGGGAATGTAGAGGATGTTTAATCCATTGAGATTATGGCTGCAAAAGAGTTAATGTCCTATTATAGCAGGGAGCAGCCTTATTAACCCTTTTGATACCAATCTGCCTAAGACCGCCCCAAGTTCTATGACAAACTTACTACTGTTTTAAAGTAGTCTAAATTATTATCTTCCATCCAAATTTTATGCTAAATTATTCCAGACACCAGCTTAATGATTATAAAGTTATTTAACTAAATAATTCATTGTTTTAAAAATTAATTGAAACAAAGGCAGCATATGTCAACAGAAATACGGTAACAAAAGGGTTAAATATATTGGAAATGTGTCCACTGATATTGTCAGTGAGCTTTTTAATAATTGCAGAGTGGTTACTGTTTTTTCATTCAGCTCATATAGACAAAGTGTTTTTATGTGTTTAGGTCTAATGTTATGTGTAGGAAATTTGCTATGTTTAGGCTGGTCTATGGTAATTTTAGACCAAGTTGTCAATGTACTAATTAACATCCGATAAGGATTTGATGCCAGAAGCACAACCTAAGACTGACAAAAGCTATGAAATACGACACACCACTGAGTAGATCGGTTTCATGCAAATGACAAGGAGACACACTCCCACCTGCATAATCAGATTTAATTTCAGCACAAGGTCAATTATTTTAAGGGGAGGGGCAAGTCAACTACTTTGACCATCAGTACTCCACTAGCACTTACTGTAAAAAAAACCATGTAATTTACGCATTTCTTTCACAAAAACTAAAATAAACTTTGCGGGGTGCATAAATTACATGAGATCGTTTCCAGAATTTTTTAGAGATTTTTTTTTGTTGAAAAATGACATAAATGTAAACATTTGTACTGGAAGTTGACTCATTTGTTTAACTAAACCTTTCAATGTGTTGCCCCAGCATGGCCACAGTCCAATGACTGACTAACAAGTTGGGAGCCAGTTGGGTGGCACTGGCAACACTCATGCTTGAATAATGCTTTTTACGTGCCACTGGCACACACACACACATATATATATGTGCTGGTGGCACGTAAAAAGCACCATTTGCCATGATAGATCCTTAGCCACTAAACCTTTTTCTATTTTCTCTCCCTGCTTATTTCTGTGTTCCTCTCTGTCGAAGAGCATAGGCTCGAAATGTAAAAGACCTTCTCACTTCCCGAGCGTTAAACTAATACATCTGTTTGTTGTTTACACACCTGTCTTCATCTTTTGTTTTTTTGTAAATTCTCACTATATATATATATATATATATATATATATAATATATATATATATATATATATATATACACACACACACACACATATATATACCTAAAACCAAAGATCACTCACTTTTGCACAAATCATATCTGGAGGACATAACATGGAAATACTTTGCAATTTCACAACCTCATCTTGCAGGCTTTTCCTCTTTGAGTACCTCCATTATTATGCCCTAACATTATTCCATATAATCAATTATTTAATTACGTATCTACATATTCAGTCAGTTAATTACTTGTCTATTTAATTAACTGTACATTAATTTTTTTTACAATATTTTACCTTATCTCTCTTAAATACTTCTACATATTCATTTTGCCAACAAAAATTACAGCACAAACCATATTTAGTATACTTTCAATTATCTCCCTTCGAAAGTAGTAGGGAATTATTTCCCCTGCTTTACTGCCCCCACCCTCTTTTTTGTTGTCTCATGTCACATCTAACATTACAAATGCAAGAGCTTGGTGCCCAATAAGATGTTATGCTTCTATGGCATCTCTATGTATTTACAGTTACACGTCCACACTCTAAACTGCCATACAGCAGGTTAGTTTCCTGAGGGCACATTACATGTGGGAACTGAAGCACACCAACTCATGGCACCAGTTTTTATATAACATAGGTGCAGGTATGGGCGTGTGGTAAAGGGTTCAGTTCCACTGCACAGCACCTTGTGCAAGCGTCTTCTTCTATAGCCCAAGTCAGACAAAAACGTTTTAAGTGGATTTGGTAGGCAGAAACTGAAAGAAGCCCTTTGTGTGTGTATGTGTGTGTGCGTGTTTGTCTAACTGTCTAGCCATTGCATGATTGTTGCAAATGACATGTCATTCGTTTCCAATATTCTGCCAGAACATGTTTGGGCCATTGGGGGAAATATAACATTGCTTGGAAACTGGTAATGGTTGGCAACAAGAATGGCGCTGGGCAGCAGAAAATCAGTCTTGATAAACTCCATCTGACCAATGCCATGCAAGCATGGATAAACACACTTTCAGATGGTGGTGGTGATGATGATGATGAACAACTGCACACATATACAAAGAGTTAGAAACAATTTCTACCTATCAAATTCCAGTGACGTAGTCAACCCAAGGATAAGACAGAAGACAATTGATCAAGGTGCCATATAGTGGGATTGAGCCTAGTACCATGTACAGCAAAACCACACAGCCATGCCTGTAGTTATCTGACTGACCTTGAAAGATGGACAAATTACGGTTAGAAATTTGTATTAAAAAAAAAAAAACAACAGGCATCATGTAGTGCATTCTCTTCCACAGAGTTGCCCAACACAACAATCTTTTAATAATGATCCTTTCTATTATAGGCACAAGGTCCAAAATAGGGGTTAATCAATTAGAACAACCCCATTCGTTACTAACCTGGCCGTAGCCAGCCGAAAAACTTTTTGGTTCATAAGCCCAACCTGGCCATAACCGGCCGAGAGTACCCATTGTTATTTAAATGTAAATTTGAACCCAAATCTCATTAGTACATTCGTTAAAACACCTGATTTCACTTTGAAAACAGTTGAGTTATTGTATCCGACATTGTTTGGCGTGATATTTGACCTTGGAAGGATGAAAGACAAAAGTTGGCCGTGGCGAGGCTTGAACTCAGAACACAGTGTCTGATGAAAGACCTCTAGGCTTTTTGTCCAACATTCAAATGATTCTGTCAATCTGCTGTCCTTAAATTTTCCTAACATAAGTACAAGGCCTGAAAGTTTTAAATAATGGGGATAAGTCGATACAATGACCTTAGTACTTGACCGATACTTTATTTTAACAACTGATTGTTAAATCTCCTTCCATACCCATTGTTTTAAAAGAGGAATGAACACATTAGATAATGTAGTCCAAGATATCCTAGCACAGACAGGATGCTTTTGACCATTGGCCTGTTCAGTCAAGGATGACTTGGGACTAAACCCCAGCATGGCCACACTCCAGTATTTGATTAATACTTATTTTATTGACCCTCCAAGGAGAAGATAAGCAAGACTGAATGTGATGGGATTTGAAGTAAGGGGATATGACCAGACACCAAAGTAGTGCATTGTCTAGAGCTCTACTGACCATTGTCTTCAATTATAATAATCCTCCCTTACTATAGGGCTTTCCTATAAGTAGGTTATCTCCCTTGGCTAGGCGGCGCTCCATGTAGATAATTAAACTTCCGGAGGCTACCCACGCCATTGTTATTGTTTTACGTCTTATCATGGATATAAAGCAGCTTGATGATTCAGCTATCGAAGTACTTATTGTGCCTGAGTTAAAGAAATATTTAAGATTATATGGACAGTATGTTACTGGAAGAAAGGCGGAC
>NC_068993.1:9635886-9644200 GCF_001194135.2 Octopus bimaculoides
CAAACCAAAAAAAGAATCCTGACCACAGAGTGTGGGTAATTATGTCAAATGTCACTGGCAATGTGCATTCAGCTGATTGCAACTGTTAAAGCAAGTCACTGAGCATGCGTACATGTCATACAGGAGAGTTCCAATCAGGGGTGGATAACACCTTATAGGAAAGCCCTATAGGCACAAGACTTAGCGCTTTTTTTTTTTTTTGCTTAGGATAGGGAGCTAGTCAATGTAATAGTTTATCTGCTAATCTATCAGGGTCAATAAATTAAGTACCAGTTACGCACTGGGGTCGATATAATCGACTTAATCCCTTTGTCTGTCCTTGTTTGTCTTCTCTATGTTTAGCCCCTTGTGGGCAATAAAGAAATAACAGCCAGATCTCCCTCAAACCACATCATACCACCTTAAAAAAAAAAAAATGTTGGATTATGTGGTTCAGTGTCTCCAACATGTATGAAAAAGAAATACAGGGTGGCCACATCTGAAATGCCCTTGATCAAAGGTCTGCTCTATCGTGGTTCACCTGTGGCTAAACAATAACAAAGTTTTCCTTCTTGGAATTGTTCACTGAAAGAATATTATCAATCTGTCTTGCCACAAGCTGCAACGTCCTTGTTATCAAGTCACACTAGCTATAATTACCAATTCTATTAACTTCACCCTGCAGTTTTGATTCCAGCAAGAACCAAGGCAGAAACATGAGATACCAAGCTAGGTTAACAAAGTATCTAGGCCAGTTGTTTCTCCCACTATTATTGTGCCAAATTCCCATCATGCTTTTTGGGCAGGATAAATTTGTGATGTAAACTGTGCAATGCAAAAGTAGATTTTGAAAAGGTTAATACTATTTATAGCAATGGGGAGGGGAAAAAAGGGGAAGAAAAAAAACAAAAAAACAATGCAATTGAATTTTGATTTTCTGTTTGACTCAAACACAAATATAGAGTGTACACAACACAGGCATGTGTGTGTATATACCCTCACACACAGGCATGGCTGTGCAGTTTAGAAGTTTGCCTCCCAATGGCATGGTTTCAGGTTCACTCCCTCAGAGTGGCACCTTGAGCAAGTATCTTCTATTATAGCACCTGACTGACATAAAACCTTGTGAGCAGATTTGGTAGATGGAAACTGAAAGAAGCCTACCATGTGTGTGCGTGCATGCTCCAGTGCCTACTTTACTTGATGTTATGCAATAGCTGTAAATGAGTGTCACCGTCATACGAGCGGTGTCCTTCATTTCCAAAAGTCTGTAAAAACATGCCAGGTCATAAGGAAATATTGCCTTGCTTGGAAACAGGTGAGGGTTGACCACCGGAATGGCACTGGGCTATAGAGAATCTGCCAAAGTAAATTCCATCTCAGTCGTGCAAGCATGGAAAAGTGGATGTTAAAACAAAATGAGTAGCAGGATCCATGAATATTTCACAGAATTAATGGTAAACCTATTGGGTCATTTCTGAAAACTTTATCCAAAAAATCCGAAAGTGTAGCCTGTCTTGTGTCTGTATGGAAAGATAGTCACTCATCTGCTACTCATTGAAAAGTGAAAGAAATTGGAATACGATGATTACTTAATGCACTTTATAAAAACGCTTTATATATTTTATGCACAATTTTATAGACTTAATTCACAGAACTCATAAAAATCCTGTACATATGATACAACCTTTAGTTAAATTGCATATATCTACCACGTAAATAAGCGTGAATATTTCACGGAATTGCACTTATGCACATGCATTAAGTGACAGGTGATATAAAAAACTAACTTCAATAACAAAAAGACATTTTTCACTATCCAATCACCACTGTCATCATCATCTCTCTCTCTGCTTTTCTTTAACCTCACCATATGACACTGAGTGTGCAGTAAAGAGACTTCCCTCTATTTGCACAAGAGCCCCAGACCAGCAATTCATTTTGTTCCGAGGTGATCTGAATACATGGTATCGATAAGCCACAATGAAGGCAAAATATCGATATCTACTATTCTTGATCACTTAGGGGCGAATTGTCTCGCCTGATCTTGGATACTTGGTGCTCCTTAACACTCAGTGTTGTGTAGGGACCCTTCCCTGGATGTTATCCAGCAGCGAGTGGGTGTTTAAACAAAACGCATACACTATGTATGCTGTCAACTTAATGTGAAAGTCCCCTGAAGGGAATAATACTACTGTTGGTTAGACCAAGGAAGTGGTGCAGCTTCCTAGGTCTAACCAACAGTAGTATTATTCCCTTCAGGGGACTGTCACTTTAAGTTGACAGCATACAACTACTTCATCGTATCACTACTGCATAAATCTCTCTGAGAGATTTGGAAATGTATTATTTCTAAGGTTGTTAATGTTAGGAAATAAACTAAGTTTAACTCAAGACGACATCTTTCTTTTGGCTGGCAAGGGGCTATTATAGAAGTAACTTGTCCAACGTGCCATGCAGCAAGATTGAACCAGATACCACATGGTTGGAATGCAAGCTTCTTAGCCACCCAACCATACCTGCACAATAAATAAATAAATAAATATATATATATATATATATATATATATACATACACACACACACACAAGACATATCATAAAAGTTATGACCTGGTTACAAGCAATGGTATATGAATCACAAACTATAGCAGAACAGGGATAATTATTTCTACAGTATATAAATCATAAGCAAATAATTTCCTTACTGTGTCAGTGACCTTTCTACTTAAACAAACAGTAAATTCACTAATTAGTAAGACACCGAAGAAGAACAGCTCGCATACCACAAGTTTTTATATCACACACACATGTACACAAGACGACAACTAAAAGTACACACAAGAACTACCTTACTAAACGAAGCAGCTTAGAATAAAGGGAGGAAGGGAGTGGGGAATGATAATAATAATAATAATAATAATAATAATCAATAAATAAATAAATAACAACAGAAAGGAAAAAGAAAGAAGAAACATTGAACCAGAGTAGTGCTATGTTAAGAAGCCAGGCATAGGTAAGTACTGCTAGCTGAAGTATGTTGATAACAATGAAACAATGGTTCCAAGGTAATATTGAAAAGAAAAGGAAAACATTATGAGGTTGGGGTGAAATTAGTTAGTAATGAAGGACAAATAAGTTAGATGCTGCTGCTTATGATGTTCTGTAGGAACATGCAAAGACACTTCAGAAATAGCATTTTCTTTCTTTAGATCAAAGCTTAATAGTCCTTAGTGTTTTTCCCTATTGGTGCCAAACCAAGTCAAATGGGTTTAACTAAAAGATTACATATCTCTATTGTAAATAAATTCTTCTCCATGGCTCAGAGAGAAATAAGGGGAGCGTAAAAACCAGAAGAGGCAGAAGTCTATCAAAAGTTTACTTAAGATTGGGAGAGGTAATTCATTGTGTTCTTGAGCAAAACACTTTATTTCATGTTGTTACGGTCCATTAAGCTGGCGAAAATGCGTAATCCTATGATGGACTGGCATCCTATCCAGGGGGAACATATACACCACAGAAACCAGAAAACTAGCCTTATGAGTCTATATGTTTCAGAAAGATGCTTTATCCTTTTAAATGTCAGCTGGTTATCTAACTGATCAGGGCTTTTTTAAGGAAGGAGACACTAAGTTTCAGGATCTTTGTCAATACCACCTAGGGACCTCCAATACTAAGAGCTTCATAATACCTGCAGCCAGGGTCTTACAAAAATCTTAATCCAGCTCTGGTCCTTATCAATACTTTTTAGAACATTATTATTAGATAAGGACACCATCAGGTTTTCTTATCGTTGTTTAGCTCTGCATCAAATTATTTGTTTCTGGTGCGTACCATCACCTCTTTCTTCAGATCTTGCTATTTATTGTTGAACAGTGAAATAATTATGAGATAATTCTCTCACAGTCAGGTGAAAAGGAGAAATGAACAACACAAATATTGTTGAATTTTATAGCTCTGCATTGTGATGCTGGTGGATCTCCTTCATTCGACGACGAGGAGGATTCAGTCATTCAATGAAGTGAATAACCTGCACCCGAATTAACGTGTAAGTGGTTGAGTATTCCAAAGCCATATACACCCTTGACGTAATTCTCAGGTGAATCAGCGTGACAGTGAATACAAGGCTTAACCTATAGAATTATAGGAACCACCAGTCCAACAGGCTTCTGTACATTTTCCATCCATCCTGCTTTACTTACAAGGTATGGGTGTATCCAAAGGCCTTAGATAGCAAGATTTACCCTAAAATGCCAAGCAGCAAGAACGAACCCAGGACCTCGTTATTGTAAAGTGAACTCCTTCACCGCCTAACCATGCTGTGCTTACAACTCCACAATAATGGTGTGTGTGTGTGTATATATATATATATATATATATATATATACACACACACACACGACGGGCTTCTTTCACGTTTTCATCTACCAAATCCACTAATAAATCTTTAATCAGCCCGCGGCTATAGCAGAAGAAATTTGCCCAAAGTGTCATGCAGTGGGACTGAACCCCAAACCCTGTGGTCGGGTTCTTACCACACAGCCATAATACCTGCTCCTTTCACATTTAAGAAAAAAAAAATTTTTTTTGAATGCCTAACGTTCAGAAGAGAAACCCAACGACCGTTTCTTTTTTTTAAATGCTTAATATATAAAAAAAAAAAAGTTACAAGGGGATTGTTTAAAGCAAAAACACAAAAAAAAAACGCGCTTAAATGATAAAGTATCGATTAGAAAAACCCCCAATTCATTCTGATTTAAAACCGAGTTTAATCTTGCTAGTCTAACCTTACTAATAAACCCTCGATCACTTTAACACTTTACCAACTGCAAAGCTGTAGCTTCTCTGCTTCACTCGCTCTGCTGCCATTTAAGAAACAGATCGAACACCAGAGATCGATTCGATATTCAAATCTTTTACTGTAAATTCGTTGTCTCTGACAATTCTCAACAGTTTGTTTTGTGTGTGTGTGAGAGAGAGAGAGAAGAAAGACAAGAATATAATTTCCTGGGGGTTAAAAAAAGCTCTTATTTTACAAGATAAAGCAACGACACACACATCTCAGGATACACAAATTCAAAATAAAACTGTCAACAAGTAACAATACAACAAACACCAAACAGACCCCCAGAATTGTGTAAGGCCCAAAAGGGGCGAGGAAAAACAAGAGGTTTCATGTTTACTGTTTCCTTGGGCCTAGCCATCTACACAATACACAATGTTATAGATAACAATACCAGTAAGAGGGTAGGGGTATATAAATAAGCCAGTAGAGATGCAAAAGTGAAAAATGAGAAAAATGTGTAAAAACATTTTTTTAAATAAAGGGATTTTCATCTGGCTTTGAACCTTAGGAATATACATATTTTGTTTAATTTGTAAAAAATTTTGTCCAGCATATCAAAATAGTTCAAAAAGATGAATTACAGGGGACAATAAATAGAAACCTTAAACTTGGGGCCTTTTCTCTCTCTTTTTTTTTTTTTGGTGGTGAGTCAAATATTTAGCATCAAACATACATAAATTGGTGTGGGGGTGGAGGTATATACTTTTTTTTTCTTTTAAAATGTATTTGTTACATGCATGCTTATCAGGTCAACTTCTTTTGGCATTTCCACGGTGGGGAGTGATTTACCCTATATGTAAAAAAGGCTTTAGAGCGTGAGTAGAAATGTGAAATGGTAAGGTGGAACTGCGAAGGCGATACCTCTTCAAGACGGCATTGATAAATGAAAGAATTATAACCAGAAATGGAAATTGAAGAAAAAGTGAACCCGGCCGCATAGGGCTTACACTATAACGGGGCTGCGAAACTGCATTAGCCCCATTATAACTCTATGGCGTCTGTCATATAAACACTGAGTAATTCCCTAAATCCAAACATGACTTATTTACAAGGGCAGAACGAATATATATATATATATATATGTATAAATACCTACATACTTTACAGAAGTACATGCATAATACACATAAATACAAATAGAATTGTAATACCGACCTTTTAACATTCTTAATTCCACTGGGTATCTTCCGAAGTTTTTTCTTCTTGAGGATTTTAACAGCCCTCCGGCAAAGGTTTTCAGTGTCCAATACCTCTTTCACCTTACCATAAGAGCCCTCTCCCAGAACATCACCCATCAAATACTTGCCGACGTGCTTCGCCCGACGGCGACGGTACACAATTTGGTCGGAATCAACACGTCGGAAGATGAGTGCTGATGACAGCGGTTCATCGTCGTTAATGAAGTCCAAGTGACCAGGCTGATAGTAGCTGGACTCTTGGTCAGCTTCTTCGAATTCTCGACGCATCGAGGCCATTTTCTGATCGTACTCGAATTCGTCTAACCCATCTTCATTGCAACGACGATAATCCTCTTCATAATTGTCGTGTTCTTCGTCTCCGTGGTCTTCTGCATAGTCCTGTGACAAGCCACAGTGTGTGGTTCCAAGTTCACTTTCTTCTTCGTCGTCGTCGCCCCCACAGTGAGCTTCTCTGTCCAGAGGAGACACGTCTCCCTGACCGAGTCCACCCTCGTCTCTGTCGTCGGTCATAGGTTGGGTTGAGAGTTCATTTACTTGATCCATGTTTGATCGTTTTTTATCAGTGAAATATTTGACTTCAATTGTTTATCACTTTGCAGTATTAAAAACAAGCTGCTTGTTGATTTAATTTTGATGAATTTGTATTTTCCCCCTTTTGGTTATTATCAAGTATACACTGATCCCTTGTTTGTTTTCTTCAAGAAAACAATAACAACACGAACAAATTCAATGATTGAAAGCAGATTAAAAAAAAAAAAATATTACATGACAAACGCTTCCATGCGCCTACAAATATAAATATAAAATAAAAAGGTGGGATAAATGCTGCTTTCGGTTGGAAAACAAAACTTTCGCTTTATTTAGAAGTTTCCGCAGGCAAGGAATAATTTACCTTGAGATAGTTTTTTTTTTTTGTTTGTTTGTTTAAGGGAATGAAAAAGAATCTTTAACAGGGAACTTTCCAGATGTGATAAAGAAAAAAGTGAGGAGAATGGATAATAAATAATAGAATAAAAAAAAGTAATAACAATGAAGATATAACAGTGAATTGGAGCGAGAAAGATAAAAACAGTTACGCTGTTTCCTTTTTTTTCTTCTTTTTCTTTTTCAGTTTAAAGTTATTTAAATTAAGAAGTGCAACCAAATATTTTTACTCATGTTATTTAAATGAGAAGAGAACTTGTAACCAATATAAATATATATATATTTATACAGACAGTGCAATATACAAATATATCATATTTTGTGCATATATATATATATATTTAGGGGGCAGCCAAATATATATTTGTGTGTGTTTTATATGTATGTATGTATATTATTGCCTAAATTGTTAGGGGTGAGATACTATTGTAGTGTGTACACTAGAAGTGTATATGATAGGCATCAGTAGAAGAGAGAGCATGTATGTGTTTAATTTCTGCTGTGGTAAACAGATAGATGGATGGAGGATATATATCTATATAAAGTATGTATGTATATGTGTATGTATATATTTGGATGTTGTCCCTTTTTCAATGTTGACCGGTGATGATGGCAGGAGTAGTGATGGCGGCGGCGACGGCGTAGTAGAAGGAGGAAACGGCACAGGTGAAAATTGCTGCGGTAGTCAACGAAACATTTAACAAAGAAGGTACTATTGTTTGAGGAGAGAAAAGTGGTTTCACTGGTGGTAAATACTTAACAAGATGCATAGATATGGTTGTGGCAGGAGTCGGTGGTAGCGTTACAACAAAAGGAACAGTCGGCATTTGCTTGAAACACATCTCCGACGCCATGTTTTCAACACAATACCAAAGTGAGGCCAGCAACGTTCACGTGATTAAAAAAAAGTACAAGGGAGACAACTCAATATTAATTGGATGAGGGTTTTTTTTTTTATCCCCACTTCGGTTGAAAACATATTTGCATGTAATGAGGAAACACCTAAGGATGTTGTTGTTGTTGTTGTTGGCACTCCGTCGCTTACGACGTCGAAGCTTCCAGTTGATCCGATCAACGGAACAGCCTGCTCCTGAAATTAACGTGCAAGTGGCTGAGCACTCCACAGACACGTGTACCCTTAATGTAGTTCTCGGGGATATTCAGCGTGACACAGTGTGACAAGGCTTACCCTTTGAACTACAGGCACAACAGAAACAGGAATAAAGAGTGAGAGAAAGTTGTGGTGAAAGAGTACAGCAGGGTTCGCCACCATTCCCTGCCGGAGCCTCGTGGAGCTTTAGGTGTTTTCGCTCAATAAACACTCACAACGCCCGGTCTGGGAATCGAAACCACGATCCTAATACCGC
>NC_068993.1:9645356-9654006 GCF_001194135.2 Octopus bimaculoides
ATAAACGAGGGGTACTGAAAAGTTCCTGGCTTTAAAAGTATCGCGAAAAGGCCTGGTTAGAGACCCAACCTTCCGAGTTCTTTTACAGGGCTTATAAAAGCTGAAGGGAAGTTGCAATAATGTGTAAATTTGAGTGGGGAAGTGGGGAATATATTGAAAAAAAAATCATAATTAACTGACTCGCTTGTATTTTCTTTTTGCCGAGAGCCAGGAACTTTTTAGCACTCCATTGTGTATTGGTCGGCCCGGAATATTTACCCAAGGTGCCATGCAGTGGGACTGACCCCGGAGCCGTGTGACTGAGTAACAAGCTTCTTACTATACAGCCACGCCCGAGAGATGAACCCGTGGAAACGAGTTTGTTACTTAATCCTTTCTACTATAGGCACAAAGCCTGGATTTTGTGTGAAGGCGGACAGTCGATCACATCGACCTCAGTACTCAACTGGTACTTAATTTATCGATCCCGAAAGGATAAAAAAGTAAAGTCGACCTCAGCGGAATTTGAACTCAGAGCGTAGCGGTAGGTGAAATACCGATTAGCATTTTGCTCGGCGTGCTAATGATTTTACCAGCTCACCGCCTTGAGCTTGTTATTTAATGAAACCAGCTTAATGTGTTGACAGACCTTTCAAAACACCTGGGAACCGTGAGTAAGGCATTAAAAAAAAAAATGTGTCGAGGGTCATTGGCCGTGCAAAGGTAGGGAACTCTTGCGTTCTTCAGTCGCTCGGTCTACTAGAAATAGCTGTCAAATTCCCCTTAAAGTACACCCTACCGTCTTAAATAAAGAAGGAACGTATTTGGTAACGTAATTCTAAATAGCATTAAAAATAGGGTTACCACGGCGTGACTGCATGCTGATTGTAGTTCCTTTTTATAAAAATTTACCTTGAGCTAAATAACAACTGTTAATTTTTTAGTTTCCGTCAAACAAATCCATACACAAGGCTTTGGTCGGTCCGAAGCTATAGTAGAAGAAACTTGTCCAAGGTGTCACGCAGAAGGACTGAACCCCGAACCATATTGTTGGAAAGCAAACCTCTTACCACACAGCCACGCCAGCGCCTATATGTAAACATTTCCTGAAATTTTATTAAATTCTCCGCCTCGAATACGTAGTACTCCCTGCAGTCACTTCTTACAGACTCTGCAAACTGTTTATCCTTTTGGTATCCTTCCCGAACCAGGGGCGGACCCAAGGACGGGAGCTGAGGGACACGTGCCCCACTCAAGAAAAGAAGTGCTCCCTTCTAAATGTTATTACGCACTTTTCTCTTGGGATTGTATTCTCTTCTGACCTTATGCCCTCCCTTCGAAAAATTCCTGGGACCGCGCCTGCGAACAAAGATTAACCTTCTAACAAGATTAAGTTCTTTAGGATGACAAACCTGAAGAAGATCTGAAGTAGAGAAGTCATGTCATCGATGAGGTTGCAAATGGCGTCGAAAGGATTTTTAACAAACCTTAAATGATTGATTGGTTGATTGAATAACTAACAGAACTATCAATCCAACAATCGATTAGTTCATTGGTTAAATGTTAACGAATTGACTAATAAAATCTTTTCCATTATAGGCATAAGGCTTGAAAATTTGATGGGAGGGGGAAGTTGATTAAATGGAACCCAGTGCTCAACTGATACTTATGATAGTGAAAGTCGACCTTAGCAGAATTTGAACACAGAACGTGAAGTCGGAAGAAATAGCGCTATTTTCTCTGGCACAGAGGAAACCTGATCGTGGACTTGTTACATTGTGAACATAACCCCATTATGTTTTCTCACCGTACACGTTTATGAAACAAAATCATTGTTATGACATTTGCATCAAATGTTACTCATGTATATATATAAACATTTAAGTTTATATAAAAAAAAATGGAAGTAAAATTATAAAAAAGAAAAAGAAAACGAGGACTGACAAAGACAATTTGAAAAATGTCTTATTTTAAAAATATTCTTTTAATGGTTTCAGCTGTAGTATTGCGGTCATGTTAGAATCACCACCACCTTCAAAGGTTTTCGTCAATTATATTAACCCCTGTACCGTTAAATCACAACCTGGTCTTTGGGTGCTTTTTGCATAGCCCATTCTGATACAAGGCTTTGGATTAATAGAATTCAATATCCTTATACACTCTATCATTCTTTTTCACTGAATTAACTGTTTAAGCACGAATTTTAGAGAGAATTTGTAAAATTTCACGTCGTTGAAGAAATTTAACAAGCTACAGAGAATAAATATTTCATTATAATTTAGTAACTGGAAATTAAATGCCTATCAAAAAAAAAAAAAAAATTGTAAGTTACAGCAAAAGTTTCCTCCCTTAATAATGTTTTCCTTTCGTTATTTTTCTGATGTTATTTGAGTAATCTCTCTTGAAATAAAAATATCGATTTTCATTGATATTGTTGTTCTCGTAAACGTATAATAATCCTAGTGAAACACATTCACTGATTTCAAAAATAGAAATAATACATTTCTAAATCTCTCAGAGAGATTTGTGCAGTAGTGGTGCAATAAAGTAGTATGCTGTCAACTTAATGTGACAGTCCCATGAAGGGAATAATACTACTGTTATTTAGCCCTAGGAAGCAGTACCGCTTCCTGTCGGCTTTGACACATTTCCTGTGTCCTTATGTTTATTTCTATTTTTGAAATCAGTGAATGTGTTTCACTAGAATTATTATATTTACGAGAGCTTGACAGGCATCTCCAACTAGCAGACCATTGCTACTCCAGACTGATGACGAGCAAAGACTCAGAAACATGTCTCTGGATGCAGGATTAGCTAATGTGACATGCCAATGTGTAAAATTTAAAATTCGCTTTGTCAGCATAGATTCATCCTACAGGTTTTTAAGCGCTTGCGATTTACTCCCGAAATTGAAAAAGGATCCCTAACTCTTGGAAAAAGAACACCCAATTCTCCCTTAATGATTATAAAGAAAAACAAAGGTGGGGGTTGAGATATAAGTAGTCCTTGTTATATAAAAAGACGCTTTTTGCGGTTAGAATACTTGATCACAGGGACCTGCTCGGTTAGGACTGAACGATAAACAAACTCCCTCTCTCTCCCATACACATACACACCTTCCCTTTTACTACAGTGGAAAGATTACTAACAAAGTCAATTTCGAAAAAAATTTGAATCAATTTTAGGCGATCGCTGTGAAGCAACAAACAAGATACTGGCGAAAAGAGACTGCGTTGCTGTTTTGGAACTCACACGACATTCATAAACAAAGGGAATATCGACATTTCATGCATGAAATAAGTTATTTCGACAGAAACTAGTTTCTCTGATAATGCAAGTTGTGACATTCGTGTTTTTCTCAGACGTATAACTGATGTAGCCTTAACCAGGAATCGAAACCGTACACGTTACCACTTTTCGGCAGGACCTTACTTGTTGCTCCACAGCGATCGTCAGAGAAAGATAGAATGAATGGAAACAAGCAACGAATATGAACAAAAAAAAAAAGACATTAAAAATAAGTTTAATAATGTGATTTAAAAAATGATATGGCTACATATATTTGAAGAAATGCATAAGTTTAAAATTTGAAGTTTTTTTGTAAATGTTAATTATTATTTTGGTTATTAGTTTTCAAATTTTATCGTTGCGGTCCCGACGAAAATAAGCAATGAAATCCTTTGTTGTTATTTGCTCCGTAACATGGCAACGTACTTAAGGCACTAAAAACTTTAAAAAAACATTACCAAAACAACTTTTGTAAACCGTGGAAGATCACTGGAAGTTTATTTATAAGATATTTCCAGTTCTTGCAAAAGAATGGAGAATACAAATAATAATTTTCTGAAAGATCAAGGTTTGTCTATAAAGCTGAAATTAAATGAAATCCGATCCAGTCTCCCTAATGTCAAAAGATGGGACCCCTCCCCTTTTATACAACCGTATTTTACCTTAATCTTGTTAAAAAGCGGGTTGGGAATACGAAAAGAAAAAAAAATATGGGCCCTAATATACGTGGTGCCTATTTTAAAGACATTAGGGTGTTTCTTTGCCGAGAAAGGTTTAGTTTGTAGCATTAGGTCAAACGTCTCTATAGAAGCTCGGATGTTACTGCTAATAATAATGTGTTGTCAAGTAAATACGACTATTTTTCCCTCCTCTACACGAAAGGCATATCGTGCTTAACTCTTCTTTCGTTTTTCTCTGTCATATTTTGAAAGATAAACAGCATGCAGTATTTGTTATTTGAATTAATCATATTAAAAGAAACGATTCATTTTTTTGCTTCTTCTTTCTTCTGTATTTCTCCCCACCCCCGGGACCATCGCCTTAACAAAACTACGATTTCTAATAAATTTTTCAATAATCCGAAGATCAACCAGTTTTAAGTGCAGGAATGTTGATTGATTGATACTTGTTGCATGTTACATTTCCGCACACTATCGTATTATTATTACCGTTACACACACACACATTCCTTGCGATGTTCGAAAAAAAAAATGTTTGCTTCGTTTCATGTCAGCCCTGGCCCAGCAGAACCATAATGAAAGGCACTGTAATATCAAGGATTACGTTACCCAATACGTCCTTCTTAACTGAAGACGGTGGGGTGTGATTTGGTGAAGATTTGGCTGCTACTTTTAGCTGCCCGATCGACTTCATGGAGTCTCCCTTATCTCATTCAACGTTCAATAATACATCGCTGTTAATATTATTACAGTAATACCCCTGTCATGTAAATCGTTTTGATACAAATAAGTGATGGATGCAGAGCCTTAGAGATTTGTATAAACGGAGACCCTTAATCCCTTAAATATAATGATAATAAATGCAGGCAGCATCAAAGATTTTAAAGTCAATGGACAGGATCTCTGTGGGATAAACATAACTAAGCTAAGGTTTTAGTGTGTGTGTGTGTAATATTAAAGTTTTTATTTTAGTGTGTTGGCCCTTTTATGGCATATTTTGAATGTTGGTTCGCATTGTTAGGGTTAGGGTTTAATTCATTATTTTATTATTTCAACATTGACTTATGTGATTTAGTTGAGAGCTCTTGTTTATTTCTGGTCGCCGTGTCCAAAGAACATGACCCTTTTTAGATCAACTGGGAAGATGACCGGTGAATTATTCTCTTTTCTGCTTATCTAGGGAGATTTTATTTAAACAAGGTATATAACGTTTGAACACGCCGATTTGGATTTGTTAACTGTATTTCGTCAACCCGTAGGAATTTATTCGTTGCAGTTAACAGAGAGGTTACATGAGGTAGAGGTACCATAGTTAATGTTTAGAGAACCACAATAAAATAAGGGGCTACAGAAAGATTCCGTCAAAGATGAGTTAACAAAAGTATGAAGATATGGAGGTGTGTGTGTGTGGGGGGGGGGAGACGTGCGAATGTGGGGAATGAGAATAGTGTACCCCATTAGTCAATTAAAAAGTTGGGTTCAAAATTCCACAAGGATACCTGATGAAGGCTGGAGAGTACATTAGCTGAAACGTGGTAGCAACAAACAAGATGAGGACACCTATCTGTCCATTGTAATTAATGTAAAATAATATGTGTATGTGTGTGTGTGTGTGTGTGCATGTGTAGCTGTGCCATCATCATCATCATTCTTTTTCCATGTTTGCATGGTTTGGACAAGTCTGACAAGAACTGTCAAGTCAGAGGGGCTGTTCCCAGCTTATTGTCTGCTTTGGCATGGTTTCCATGATTGGATGCTCTTCTTAATGCCAACCACTTTACAGAGTGTACTAGGGGCTTTTTATATGGCACCAACACTTGGGATGTCACCAAATAACTTGCAAGACAAGACCCTTTGACTGGGAGGGTGAGTAGTATTGAGGTGGGGGGGGGCTTTGTGCTAGTTGATGAAAGGGTTAAAAAGTATAATAGAGGGACAGAGATAGGTGCCTTGCTGTAGAGGAGATACAAGGATATCCCAGTTGGACAAGAAAGGAGGAGGAAAAGTGAGAGATAGTGAGTAAGCTAAAGAGAAAGAAAGAGAGAGAGAGTGAGATGGTAGTAGTGATGTGTTGGAACATACCTTCAAGGTATAGTGACGGGTGAAGGTAGTTGGACTGGATGAGTGGGCTGGAAGAAAAAAAGGATGAAGTTTCATAAGAGTATGAGGAGAGATGGTTAGAGATGGGATATTAAAATAAAATCTGTTGAAAATACTTCATAACCGATTGAACTATTAATTCATGCAATTCTATATCTTTTCAGTTCAAAGACTGAACAACCACCTCTTGTGGTATCAAGCAAAATATGGTTACTGTCAGGTTGGTAAGCTTTTTATTCTTTTATTCTTTTACTTGTTTCAGTCATTTGATTGCAGCCATACTGGAGCACAGCCTTAAAGAGGTTTTTAGTCAAAGAATTCGATCCCAGGACTTATTCTTTGTAAGCCCGGTACTTATTTTATTGGTCTCTTGCCAAACTGCTAAGTTACAGGAATGTAAACACACCAACATTGGTTGTGAAGCGATGGTGGGGTCACAGTCACAGAAACAAAGACACACACATAAATATATATATAGGACAGGCTTCTTTCAGTTTCCATCTACCAAATCAAGTCACAAAACTTTGGTCAGCCCAAGGCTATAATAGAACACACTTTCCCAAGGTGCCACAAATGGAACTGAACCTGCAGCCATGTGGTTGGGAAGCAAGCTTCTTACCACACAGCCATGCCTGCACCTTTATTTTTTATTTGCTCATCACATTATTGTTAGTCATTTTAGTTGCGGATATATTACTAATCTGAACAGACTAGATAAATGCTCCTATTGATTTTTATAATAATTTTGGTTATGGAGGCATTTTGTGAAATAACTGATTTTTTTTTTCATTTACTGATATATCAAGGTTCATTTGTTTTACATCCCCATTTTTCTATGCTAGCATGGGTTAGATGAATATATTATTGTGGCATTGTTTTACAATGCCTCAATAGCGTGCTCTTTCTGTTGCTAAATCTTAAGTGCTTATCAAGAAAAATATCTCTTAATTTATATGTCTTTTGTTTACAGAAGTAACAACAATAATGAGCTGTATTATTTCAGAGAATGCAAATATAAACCATGTGGTTGGTAAGAAAGCTACTTACCACACAGCTACTCTTGCGCTTTGTTTAAAGAATTTTTTTTTTTTTTTGCAGTTACCTGATAACCAATTTTCTCCTTGGCTTACAGAAGAAAGGTAAAAAATATATATTTCCACAATTTACCATGTTTCTGTTTAAATCTGTTAGACTGTGATTTCCAATCAAAAATCAGTCACCTCATTCTCTGTGTTTTGAAGCATATTGGTTTCATATCGGACTGTAACATCACAAATGTTGTTGTTGTTCAACCTCATGTCATGATTGATGGGTTCATATACAAAGATGTTCCAGCTTTGATCATCTCATCATTCCGAGATTCTAGGAGTACATTATCCAGGGCAGCCTAGGATGTGTTCTGAGGGTGATTTAGCTGTTATTTCTAGGAAGCTGAGCAGCAATGTGGAGCAGAATGTTTTTTTTTGTACTGGGGCGGTTACTCATTTTAATACCAGAGGTACCTTGTAAAAGTGGTTGTTGAACCTAGCTGAGACAATATAGGGTTCAGGAGACTCTTTAGTCTTGCTGAGGGTGTGGTAACTTCTCTAGTACTGGTGCCACAGATAAAGATACATCCAGTACACTCTATAAAATAGTTGGTGTTAAGAAGGGCTACAAACCAGAAAATTGCTATTTTTAAATCTCACATCTGTGCTGATAAAGGGAAATAACCCAGAAATCGCGATACACTGATATTGTTTTGAGCTGAGTGGGGGTGCTAGATTCCCTTGTTCAAAAATGTAAGGACACAGATCGTGTCGTGTAGCTAGCTGGAGACGACGTCTCCTGGGGCTAAATTACAGCAACATTAGTCCTAAACCAGGACTGCCATGTTATGTTGGCAATCTTTATTACAAACCATGCTAAAATTATGAGATTTGCAAGTGAGATGTGATCCTCTGATTCATTTAGGAGGGCAGTAACTCCAAATAAGCACTGATCCAGAGTGTGATGACCTGTCCAACTCATGCCTGCCAGCCTTCAGTCCATATATATGCCATAAAATAAAATGATTGGAGGAAGCTGTTTGGACATAATTACTCTTGATCTTCAGCTGACATGAACATCACATAATCTCACCTTTTCTGTATCTCTCTCTTCTTTATAAATCTTGAGTTTTGCGTGCTTATGTAAGAATTTCTTCTTTTCTTTTCTGTTCAGGATATTGACTCCATTGCTTACTGAATATGATTATGTCAACCAGACATTAGAAGAGCAGCTGAAGGTAAGTGTTTTCTTGTTGTTGTCGTTGTTGTTGTGTCATTGGCATGGATTTGTCATGTCTGTGTTTGTTCCACACCACTGCTTAACGACCAGTGTTGGTGCATTTGTGTCCCCATAACTTAGCAGTTTGGCAAAAGTGACCAATAGGCATAGGAGTGTCTGTGTGGTAAGTAGCTTCCTTACTAACCACATGGTTCCGGGTTCAGTCCCACTGCATGGCATCTTGGGCAAGTGTCTTCTACTATAGCCTCGGGCCGACCAAAGCCTTGTAAATGGATTTGGTAGACGGAAACTGAAAGAAGCCCGTCGTATATATGTATATATATATATATATATAT
>NC_068993.1:9654108-9662081 GCF_001194135.2 Octopus bimaculoides
TATATATATACATATATATATATATATATATATGTATATGTGTGTATATGTTTGTGTGTCTGTGTTTGTCCCCTCAACATCGCTTGACAACCGATGCTGGTGTGTTTACGTCCCGATAGAATAAGTACTAGGCTTACAAAGAATAAGTCCTCGGGTTGATTTGTTCGACTAAAGGCGGTGCTCCAGCATGGCCACAGTCAAATGACTGAAACAAGTAAAAGAGTAAAAGAGTACATTAGACAAAGTGACTGAAGGTTTTAAATCCTAGACTCAAATGCTCTTTTTGAGTAACGATGGACTACACCAGAAGTTCTCAGCATGGGTGTTACCACCCCCAAGGCAGCACTGGGCATGTTGAAAGTGGGCAGTGAGTTAACACAGCATACCAAATTATACCTATTGTAGTAATTATATTATACATGACACATGATTGTGGTGTTGCAATCGCTGACTAAGCAATGAAATAAATTTCTTTTGACTAACATTGAGCCTGATATAGAAAATTTAGCCAGATCTCATCAGGTAGAGGGAAGTCGTTAACTCGCAATGTATAAAGTAAATTTACAGCTCTTGTCTTTATAAAGTTTTTATCATTTCACTGTTAAAAGCTTATACAATCCATTTTTAGAGTAAAATTTTAAATTACCACCCATGTTAAGTTTGTTTAGTCATGATACCTCACTTGCCACCTAGGTAGGTGCTAGGCATAAGAACTACTTAAAAGGGGCTGCTGTAAAAAAAAATAATAAAATTGGTTAAGAACCATTGGGCTACACTAAAGTTGCTTTATCCTTGGTGCAATATGAATTATACAGCTGTTATTTTTTCTTAAATTATTTCTTGCTATTTTATTTTCCTTCATTTTCAGCATTCCTCTGAAGAGTTTAAATCACTAAAAGAGGACCTACAAAAAGTTTTAAAAGAAAATGATGAGTAAGTTATATTATGAAGTTATTAATTGCAATAATAAAACAATGCTGTGATGTAAGAATATGGTCTGATTTGATGAAAATAAGTCAATGAAATTCTGGTTTAAGTACCCCATTATAACCCCTCATAACTTTTTCATTTTTTGGAATTTTCAGAAAATTTTTCGTGAATTCCTGTTCTATACATGGGAATTCACATGGTTATGAAAAAAAATGTGTGATTTAAGAGCAATTTAGCTGCTATTTTTAGCACATCTCATGACCACCTGATACCTTCCTTATTTCGTTCGTGGAACTTGAATTTATGAAATAAGTATGAGGGGGATAGTCAATTACATCGACCCCAGTACTTGACTGGTATTTAATTTATCGACCCTGAAAAGATGAAAGGCCAAGTTGACCTCAGCGGAATTTGAACACAGAACATAGCAACGGGTGAAATGCCGCTAAGCATTTCCTCCAGTGTACTAACGATTCTGTCAGCTTGCCTTATAATAATAATAATAATAATGATTATAATCCTTTCAGCTGTAGGTACAAGACCTGCAATTTTGTAGGGAGGGGCTTGTCAATTATGTTGAACCTAGAGCTCAACTGGTGCTTATTTTATCAACTCTAAAAAGCTGACAACCAAAGGTGACCAAGGTAAAATTTGAACCCAGAACATAAAGCCAGAAGGCTGCCTTATCTTTGTGAAATATATGACGTACATGTTATTTGAATGAAACTTAAAAAGAAAAAAAAAAGAAAAGCAAGTAGAGTCTCTTGTTATTTTTTTTTTTTTTTTAACTTTAATCATGTAATATCTTTGCAATAATTTACGATTATTGATTTTTGATTTGGTCATTTTAAAGTTTGAGGAAACGTTTAAAAGAAACTTTAGAATTGGAAGCTGATGCTTTACCTGAAATCATCAAAGAAACAGACTCTGATCAGAAAACAGTTGAGAATTTTAGGAAACAGATAGCCTTGCTTACAAAGGTAAATGGAGGTTCTTCTCTTTTTTTTCGTTTTTGTCATTGTTGTTTGTGTATGTATGTATGTGTGTGTGTGTGTGTTTTAATTATAAATTATTTTCAGACAGGCTTGAAGCAGACTTTGGTAGAGAGAGTATGACATTGATAAAGTTGCAAATGGCATAAACAGACTTTGATAAACTTAGCTGATTGATTGTTTGATTGAATGATTTATCAAACAATCGATTAATTAATTGGTTAAATAATTAATCTGTTGACAAACAAATAATAAAAAAAGTGAATTAGAACCAGTGTGTGTGTTTATTATTGGCATAATGACCCTCCCAAGATGCAAAATTATTCACGATAAAGCTAGCAAAAAGTATGCAATATAAATCCGGAATGGATTTTATTTTATTATGTGTGGCACTTTTGGCAGGGGTCTTCTACTGTAGTCTTAGACTGATCTATGATTTGTGAGTGGAAGTGGTTGATGGGGACTGAGAAGAAGTCCATCATGTGTGTGTGTGTACATGCATATGTAGGAATGTCAAATTTGTGTGCTCTCATTAACACTGCCTCAGTGAAAAATAGTGTTTTAGTTTAGATTGTCCACTAAGCAAAAGACCAACAATAGGGCTGGGCCAATCAAAGCCTTGTGAATGAATTTGGTAGACAGAAATGCAAAGGAGACCACTGCATGTATATATATGTGCGTGTGTGTATGTGTGGGTATGCATGTATATGTGGGTGTGTGCATGGAGATATGTGTACCTGTATTGCTTCTTTTGACACTGCATGATAGATGTAAATGCATATCACTCTCATACAGGTGTTGTTAGTTTCCAATCTTCCTTGAAAGACATGTCTACCCATGAAGAAATATTTCCTTGCTTGGAAACAGATAAGGGTTGACAACAGGAAGTGCATCCAGCCATAGAAAATATGCCTTGACATTATTCATCTGATCTATGCAAGCATGGAAAATTTGACATTAGCAATTGATGACGACGATGATGATGGTGATAATAATGATGCAGTCAGAGTGCTTTCACATCTTGTTTTTGTTGTTGTTGTTTTTCAGGAAAAAGAAACTGTGACAGAAATGTACCAAGAAGCTATGTCTCAAGTGAAGCAGTTAACATCAGATTTACAGGTTGAAATTTTTTGTATTGATTTGTTTAACAAATCAATATATTAAGTCTTTTATTGATTTAGAAAATATATTTTATATATTAACTTTCACAAAAGATTAATATAATATCTATGTAGCATTTTTATACTGAAATGGAAATCATTTAAGTTTAATATTTTAGTGCTTGTAGTTTTAGTCTGAGTTGGTGCTGTCTACTTTGATCTTGGAGATAGCACATTGAATATTTATAGTAACATTATCCATCACCCAACATGAATGACAAATACATGGGCCATTTTTACAGAGAAAATCATACATACATGCACTCACAAGAAACCCACATGAATGCACATATACCACTGGTAACAGCTTGCTAAATCTTACTCTTCATATTCCAATCCTGTACCTTAAACATCATCATGTGACCAAAGTTGACTAATGAAAACATGGATCAGATGGTGTAATCCTAATATCACATCATATAATATTATACATATATATATACATACATACATACACACATACTTACACACACACACACATATATAAGCAAATCATCATTGTATGTTTTATATATTTTCATGTATTTTCACTTCATTATAAAATTGTAAAATTTATCTAAATCCCATTTCTTCTGTAGAATTTGAAAAGCAACCAGCCATGGGATGATCTTGAGAAGCAGACCAACCGGGTACGTTACATAAACATCATATCTGAAGTTTGACTTACCACAACTTATTTTTCCCCTCCCACCTTTCCTGAAAGCCAATTTTCATGTTTACTCAAGCAGTCAGCTGAAAGGCTGTTTGCTCAGGCCAAAACACACAACTCTCAAATTACTCATTCCATTTAGAAGAATGTAAGCTCTGCAAAGCAGGAATGACTCATGACTGTAATTAATGGTTGTACTATCAAACTGATGTGTTCTTTGTTGATTCACAGTTCTGACCTCATCTCCTCCTCTGTGTTTGGAGAAACAATGGAGAGAAGCTATTATAGTGTTTAACCCTAGTCCACAGTCACACAGTAATTTTGAGCTATCTTTCCAATAGAATTCAGGTTCCTCACACTGTCTTTGACGGCTGTTTGCAACAACCCTTACCATTTCACATAAAGTCCATCAAGCACTGGCGTCCCACCAGAAGATGAATATATTACACAACTACAACTCTGTGTTTGTTTAACAGCTCTTTGTGGAAAGAATGGGTGTGGGTTTATATACAATGCTGCATTATAGTGGAGAGCATTATTTATAATGAAGTGAACGTTACTATTAAGCCCAGGTCAGTCCCAGTCATTTCCAGTGTTGACAGTACTGCCTTTTTCACAGACATATTCTTGCAGGTGTCATTAAAAAAAAGCTCTATGTCAGTCACCAAAAAATTTTGGATTCAGTTCAGTAAACTATATTCCCATATATGCCTTATGTAAATTGGCTTTGTGTCTCTTCAAAAGAAATCAGTTCATTTTATAACATTGATTGATTGATTGATTGACTAATTGATTAAGTGATCAAACAATTGGTTGATTGAGAGAATGATTGATTGTTGTTATATATTCATCTTCACAGATGAAGAACCAATATTATACGTCAGTACAATCAATCGTTGCTGAAGTGGAACCTTTACAGAAAAATCTCAGGTAGTTGTGTTACTTAATTTTTGTTTTCATTATATTTGTGGCTTTTGTGAATGATAGATGAATGGTGACTCCTTGATGTGTTCCTCCCCTTTTGCAGACATCTATTGTTTTTCGTCCTATCAAATTGTTCATTCACCCTTCACATATAACAAAACCCCTGGAGTGGCATTTCCAGTTTAGTTGCTGACAACCTGGCTATGAAACAGATATAATTGCTATACATGATTACTATTAGCAAATCATTTTTGATCTGACCTGTTTATATACTGCTGATAAAAGTGGTAATATTAGTCAAATTTCAAAATGCTCACTTAACAAACAAGTTTATAACATATTTTATCTATCTTAATTCTGTCTTCTCTCTTCATTCTACATTTCATCGAAATTGAACCAAATTTGATGACTGACACCCCTCTCAGTGGAGCGCTAATAGCACCGTCCGAGCGTGATCATTGCCAGAGCAGCTGTTTGGCTTCCATGCCAGTGGCACGTAAATAGCACCATTTGAACATGATCGTTACCAGCGTCACCTTACTGGCACTTGTGCCGGTGGCATGTGAAATAAACATTCGAGCGAGGTCGTTGCCAGTGCCGCTGGACTGGCTCCTGTGCAGGTGGTACGTAAAAAACACCGCTTGAGCGTGACCGTTGCCAGTACCGCCTGACTGGCCCTCGTGCCAATGGCACGTAAAAGCACCCACTACACTTTCAGAGTGGTTGGCATTAGGAAGGGCATCCAGCTGTAGAAACTCTGCCAGATCAGAGTGGAGCCTGGTGTAGCCATCTGGCTCACCAGTCCTCAGTCAAATCGTCCAACCCATGCTAGCATGGAAAGCGGATGTTAAACGGTGATGGTGATGATGATGATTATTATAATTATTATTATTATTATTAAGGCAGAAAGCTGGGAGAATCATTAGCACACCAGGTAAAATGCTTTGTGGCATTGTGTCTGTCTTTACATTCTGAGTTCAAATTCCACTGAGGTTGACTTTATCTTTTATTCTGTTGAGATTGATCTAAGAAGTACCAGTAAAATACTGGAATTGATGCAATCGACTTACTCTCTCCCCTGAAATTGCTGGCCTTGTGCCAAAATTTGAAACCAATATGTTTTGGCAGATTCGAACTTGAATATTTGACTGCTAGTTTTTTTCATCAACGCAGAATACTTTAAGGTTATTATTTGGATTCACGCTGTTTTATATGTATCGCATAAATTATTCTAATTTACTTCTTACATAATGCCTTATTTGGTGACAAAAAAAAAAAAAAGGGTTTATTTTTCACTTCAGGGAAAAAGAGAAGGAAGTAATAAACTTGAAAGTCAATAATGAAACTTTGCAGGCCGCCGTTGAAGAACTCAAGCGAAAACTCAAATGGAAGGTAAATGAAGACTATATTTTACATCTTCAAGACTCGTAGTCTTGACTCGTAGTTCAAATCATCTTCAAGACTTAGTTTTCCACAGTCTTTCTGTGCTGTTTCTTTATAATTATGTCTCAGTTTTTTTATGTAATTTTCAGATGTATTTTTTAATCTTACTCCGAGTCTATGGGAGTTTCTTATACATGGATGGATAGAATTATAATCCCTTACAAAGCCTTTTTTCCAAATTTTAAGCCCCCAAAATTAGGGGGGCTCCTTATACATGTTAAAATATGGTAAGTGGAGTGGAGTCGAGTCAAGTTGAGTCAAGTATTGAAGAATGTGAAAGTATGATTGAGGAACAGGAACTGGTTTTTTGGCAAAGTGGTGAATACATGGCTTTCTGAGTTGGAAAGAGAGAGAAATGGTGATAGCGTACCCTGAAGGCACACAGTGTATATGTGAGTGATAATAAGGGTAGAGGAACAGAAAGGTGGATGGATGGGTGGGTGAAGAAAAAATAATTCTCTTTTTTTCAATCAGTGTTGAACTGTTGTCATCCCTGTCTTCTCTTTTCATTTTCCGTAGGAACAAGAATTGGTTGAACTGGCCCAGAAAGACTGTAATTCTGGTGAAGTGGTCACCAATATGAAAAGGCATGCATCAAGTTTGGAAAATGAGTAAGTTTGATCTTATTTTCCCATTCTTTAATGAAAATAGATTTATGTTGATGATGATGATGATGATGATAACAATGATGATGATGATGACAACAACGATGATGATGATGATGATGATGATGATGATGTTGATGACAACAATGATGATGATGATGACAGTAGTGGTGGCGGCAGCTATGATGAAGATGATGCTGGTGATAATGACAGTTGTAGTGTTTGGTGGTGGTGATGATGATGATGACTATGGTGGTGGCAGCTATGATGAGAATAATGTTGCTCATAATGACAGTGGTAGTAGTGGTGGTGGTGGTGGTGGTAATGCTGCCACTGATAATAATCATGGTGATGATAGAATAATGATGATGAGGATGTTGCTGATGATGATGATGATGGTGGTGGTGGTGGTGGTGGTGGTGATGGTGATAATGATAATGGCAATATATTTGTTGTTATATTTCCAGTTTAAAATCCAAAGCTGAAGAACTTCAGCAACTGAACGAGAAAAATTCTGAACTTGAAAAGTGGATTATTTTACAGCAAGAGAAAAAGTAACTTACCAAATTCCATTTTCCTTTTATATCAATATATTTTTACAATTTCATTTTACTTAGCTTTTTTTTTTACCCTGTGCACTTAAGCAAAAGCAGGGTATTGTAATCTGTGTGTTTGCAAATTTACTTGTAAATGGCTGAATGGATTTTCACCAAATTTGGCAGAAATATTCATTGGGTGAGTGGCTCAAAATGATGAACATTTGGTTTGATTATCCTTAAAAAAAATTTTTTTTTCATTTATTACTATATTCTTCTGTACACAATCATAGAAACTTGGATATATATACATCGAACCCATGCAAGCATGAGAAAGTAGGGACATTAATACGATGATTTGTCTGTGTGTCTATCCGTCTGTCCGTCCGTCCATCCATCCATTTATCTATCTATCAACTAATCAATCAATCAATCAATGAGTCATTATAGATAAAGAAAAAGATAAACAGATAATAAGCATTGTCTAAGTTTTTTCTTTTTCTTTGAACATATACAAGAACCTTGAACTATGACAGCTTATTGACTGAATCCTAATTTTCCATTGATGTTTATAGTACCACGCTGGAGAAACAAATGCAGGATATGATGGAAGACAGGAAAAATGCTCAGCAGATTGTGGAAAATGCGATTCTAGATAAAGATTTGGTAAAAAATACCTTTAGATATCTTTCAAAATTGATTGAGTATGTCTCCACACATGCACGTGTGTGTGT
>NC_068993.1:9662091-9672695 GCF_001194135.2 Octopus bimaculoides
GGGGGGGGGGGGTGCAGTGATGTTACTTAATATTGAGACAAATATACAATTAGGATTAAGTTTGTTTTATGTATATTTGATCATTTGTTTGACTAATCCATACAAGGCAGTACCCCAGCATGGCTGTATTCCAATGACTAAAACAAGTAAACAGTAAAGTATATATATATATATATATATATTGTTGTACTTGGGGATGGTCATATTGCCAGTTTAGCCAATAAAAACACACGCACTGTATATTTGGTGTTAATTTTTTTTTTTTTTTTTTCAGCTTTATATTACATTAATCTTAATCTTAATCTTATTTCGGCCAGAGTTCTTTCGTCACACTTCTGTGACCTCATCAGTGGTCCTTTGTTTCCTTCTTTCTTATGTGTGTCTCACCTTGCTATATATATATATATATATAAGGCGCATGGCTCAATGGTTAGAGTGTCAGGCTCATAATCATGAGGTAGTGAGTTTGATTTCTGGACCAAGCTGTGTGTTGTGTTCTTGAGCAAGACACTTTATTTCACATTGCTCCAGTTCACTCAGCTGTAGAAATGAGTTGTGACATCACTGGTGCCAAGCTGTGTCAGCTTTTGTCTTTTCCCTTGGATAATATCAGTGGTTTGGAGAGGGGAGGTTGGTATGCATGGGAAACTGCTGGTCTTCCATAAACAACCTTGCCTGGACTTGTGCCCCAAAGGGGAACTTTCTAGGTGCAATCCCATGGTCATACATGACTGAAGTGGGCTCTCTGAAATATATATATATATCTATATATCAGCCATGTGTGTATATAAACAAACTTACATTTGTTTTTTTGAAGCACTTAATGTGTATCGTACAATACAGACGAAAAGATGATATTTTTGAACATAGTATCACCATTGAAACAACATATATATATATGTATATATATGCATACATACACTTGTGTGTGTGTGTGTTTGCACCCCCGCCTTCTTGACATTGTGTGATAGTTACAAGATTTTGTAAATATTTCTTTGTGACTAATCTTCTTTTGTCGTTAAATCCTTACATCTTCACTTCTGATTTGTCTCTGTTTGCTAAATATTCCTATTTCTTTACCGAAGGCCAAAGAAGTTTCCGCTCAAAGACAAGAACAAATTAACCATTTACAGAAAGTCGTTGATGACTTGATGGACGATGTTGGCAAAGCAACCAGAAAAGAGGTAAAAAAAAAACAAACAAACAAACAAAAATAACAACAACAACAGCAAAAATTCTTAACAAATTTTTAAAAAAAATTTATATATATTTCTTTGAATTTCATTATTTCTATGTTTCTTTTGTTACTTATTGTTTTTTTTTCTTTTTATTTCCATGAAAATTTTAGTTGTTGTTGTTGATGTGCTGGTTCTTTGAATTTCGGTATTATGTGATGATGAAATGTTTTCTTTCCAAACTCTCACTATATTCCAGGTAGATGATGTGAAATCTCTTCTCAATGTCAGGATTGTAAAACTGAATGAAAAAGTCCATTTCCTAGAAATGGTAAGTAGTAAATGTGTCACTGTCCGAAATTTAAATATGTCTTCATCATTGCTATAGAACTGATATAAATTCTCTATGGGTGACTCTCTCTGATATGGTTTCAATTCTTGGCTGGGCCCTTTTCAATTTTTTTCCCCTATTTTTATTTTATTATTTTACTTATTTACTTATTTTCATATTTCATATTTTGTTGTTGGTTAACTTGTTTTTTATTTATATTATATTTATTATATATTTATTTATTTTGGTTTTCTAGGAACGTTCTGAGAGGGAAGTCAATATGGAAAGATGTCTAAGAGATAAAAAAAATGTTGAGTCAGAATTGCAAAATGTAAGTTATTTGTAGCCTGATTTCTCATATATATATATATATATATATATATATATATACGGTGTGTGGGTGTGCTGCATGTATGTGTTTCACGCAAGTGTGAGTGAACATATGCATAAAGGCACACATACCTGGGTGTGCGTACGCGCATATGTATGAATGTACATACGCGATTGCTATGAGCATTTTTACTTCTTTACTTTTTACTTCCTACCCTTCGGTTTTCCCCCCTCATTTAACGGTCATTCTAATAGCTCTTTTGTCTTAATAACGGTCATTACATAGTAATTTCTCTTCGTTTAATGGTCATTTTCATAGCATATTTTGATTGCCTCAATAACTGACAAGATGCCAAAGCACGTTTCTGCCCTGACATCCGAAACTCGGAGTCTTATTATGGCAACCGAATAATTGTCACATATTATATTACAGATATATATATATCTATATATATATATTGGAAGTTAATTATATGGCTGGTCATAGAGTGACCAGTGGTTTCACATCCATAAATCACTCTAATGGATATATGCCTGTGACAATTAGAGTCCAACAAGCTGTCTATGAGGCTAAGCGCTTTATGGAAGCAAAACCATTCATCACAGAGCCGGTTTCAGCTGGTTTGGTAATGAAAAGATTACTGCTGCATATTGTTGCCATCATATGTTATCTGTTTGACATAGAATACTGTCAATCTCACACCAGGTCCGTCAAAACTTTGTAGAGGAGACCAAATCATTCAATGAAGTCAAAGAAAAGCTAACGCAGCGTTTAACAGAAGCATTAAAATCTAAAGATGCCACTGAGAGGAAGCTTGACAAATTTGAACATCAACAGGAACGTGATAAGAAAAAGTAAGACTTGTTTGTTTATTTTTGTTTATTTTCTTTTTATTTCTTCCTTTTCTTTTTAAAGTTAAAATTGTTCGAAAGGCAATCCAGTGTAGAATTAAGTAAGCTGTTTAATTTCTTCTGTCAATAAAATCCAAGCTAATGAAAGAATTCCTGTGTGAGAACTTCAAGGCAATGAGGGGAGCCTCTATGCAGTTGTTTGATTTGGTAGAAATAGCTGCCAAATTTTACCCAAATCACACCCTACCATTTTGAGAAAGGAAGGACATATTGAATAGCGTTGTCATGTATGTACTCATCATCATTGTTCTTATGTTTACTTTTCCATTCTTGCACGGGTGAGCCGGACAGACAGACACACACACATGCATGCGCGACAAATTTCTTTCAGTTTCTACCTACCAAATCCACTCACAAGGCTTTGGTCGGCCCAGGGCTATAGTAGAAGGCACTTGCCTAAAGTGCCATTCAGTGGGACTGAACCCAGAACCATGCAGTTGGGAAGCAAGCTTCTTATCACACAGCCATGCTTGCATATGTATAATGTATGCACTTGATTTCACAGTATAGCAAATAGAAGTTCCTGAGGTCGAGTTTGCATTTGGACCGTCCAAAGTTTATAAAACAAATACCAGTTTTGTACTGGGGTTATTTACATTGACTGAAACTATTTTGTATGCATCGATATAATGTGTGTGTGTGAGTGTGTGATTGATTTTGCAGTATAGTAAGTATAGGTAGGTACATGTGTGATCAACTAATTTCACTCACAGAAAGATAATTGAAATTGTGGCTTGTGTTTGTGTTTCAGTTTGAACCAGAAAATAGATCTTTTAATGAAAGAAAATGAGAAACTGAAAGAACAAGTGTCTTCACTGAACAGTGACAACAGCCGACTGTCAGAAGGTAAACTTCAGCTGATCCAAGAAATTAACGAACTGAAAGCGAATATCTTACAGGCAAACAACGAACGGGATGAGATACAGCGCAACATGCGTAAGAGGGTGAGTACAAGACTTCAAAATGTGATTTTTGATTGGAGAAGACCTGGCGAAAATGAAATTGTGTGGCATTCATGCCTTTGTCCAGGAACTTTAGTGAGAAAAGTGATTGAAATAGCTACATCTATATGGGTATGTAGACATATGGCTGTGTAGTTGATAGTTTTGTTTTACAGTTGCATAATTTTGCAGGTTCTGTCCCACTGTGTGGCATCTTGGGCAAGTACCTTGTACTGATCAATGCTTTGAAAATGAGATTAGTAGATGGAAACTGTGCAGAAGCACATCTTATGTACATGTGTATCCGTATGTGTCTTGTCAAATTACCTCTCTCTGGGACGCTGAGAAGATCTTGGTTAGGTGAAATGAAACTATTCTCTGTTACTGGGGGTAAGGGAAGTCTTTTTAAAATTCAGGGTTTTTGGAGAATTTTTTTTTAGGAGATTTCTAGCATAGAATCATGAGTCCTTCCTTGAGTCTCTATTCTTTGAACCACTAAATTACAGGCTCTGGGCTGATATATAGGCTCTAAACTGATATATAATGATTTTTATATTTTGATAGATTGCTGTTATGAAAGAAGAAATGTCTTCCAACTCACAAGATTTTGAATTGAAACTGCAGAGTTTCGAAGATGGAAATCATTACACTATGGTGGAATTAAAGAAGCTTCTCAATTCACAGAAAATAATTAGCAGAAGGTTGCTCTCTTTATTGTTCTCCTATGTTCATTCAGTATAGCTTCTCCCACATTTCAAATAATGTAATATAAAAATTAAAAAAAAAAAATTCATTTAGAGTAAAATCACCTCAAAATACAGTTGATAATTCTTTGCTTGAAATTCTGAAATAATAATAATAATAATAATAATAATAATAATAATAATAATAATAATAATAATAATAATAGCATTGAAAAATACCTTAGGAATGAGAACCCTGGTTCAAAATTTCCCCAAGACACCTGATGAAGGATGGGGAGTATATCAGCCGAAATGTTGTGTTAACAACAAATAAGATGAGGACAAATATCTGTCAAATGTAAATAATGTAAATAATGTATATAATTTCTCATCTCTTAAATATAGAACTACTTTGCTATTCTAAAATAATATTTCATTTGTTCTGTGTATTGTCCATTTGGCAGATGGAAAGAAGAATGCGGTACGATTTCAAAGAAATACGACGAGAAAATAGCACAAATTCGATCTGAGCTGAAACGTTACAAAACTCGCAACTCTGAACTGAAATCTTCGTTGCAAGAATGTCAAGTTAAGATGACAGAGGTAAGCAAGAACCAGCAGAAATGTCTTTTGATCTTTCTGGGGGGGGGGGGACGTTTGTATAACACCGTTCAATAAAAGGGGACACAGAACTACAAAAGGTTAAGAAATATTGGTCTAAATGAATAAGGTTTTGGCTCTTCAGCTGAAAAGTTTTGGGTTCATATTCCATCATTGCATTGTCTTGTATCTTTTTACTTGTTTCAGTCATTAGATTGTGGCCATGCTGGGGCACCACCTTGAAGAGATTTTATTTGAATGAATTGATCTCCAGGACTTTTTCTTGTTTTAAGCCTGGTACTTATTCTGTTGGTCTCTTTCACGAAGCTGCTAAGTTATGGGGGCATAAACACACCAATACCACACACACACACACACACAGATATATATGTATGAAGGGATTCTTTCAGTTTCCATCTAACACATTCACTCACAAGGCTTTGGTGCTGGTGGCACATAAAAAGCACCATTCAAACATGGCTGATGCCAGTACCCCTTGACTGGCTCCTGTGCCGGTGACATGTAAAAAGCACTCACTACACTCTCGGAGTGGTTGGCATTAGGAAGGGCATCCAGCTGTAGAAACATTGCCAGATCAGATCGGAGCCTGGTGCAGCCACTTGCTCTCCAGACCTCAGTCAAACCGCCCAACCCATGCCAGCATGGAAAACGGACGTCAAACGATGATGATGATGTTTTCCATTCTAATTAGGTGTGGATGAGTCTGTCTCACTGCAGCTTCCCCCAGACATTGCTCCCTAAATACAACTATGCTGGCTTTGTTTGATACATTTGGTGATGATTCTTAGCTACTTTGTTATGCTTCTCTCACACCTGATAATTTTATGGCTTTTATCTTTTATCTTCTAGTTGTCTCAGTCATTAGACTGTGGCCATGTTGGGGCACCTGTTTTGAATTTTTAGTCTCTTTTGCCACTTGCTAAGTTGTGGGGATCTAAACACACAAACACCAGTTGTCAAGCAGTGGTAGTGGACAAACACAGAGACAAAGACACACATACGTTGATGTATATATATTTATATATAGATATATATAGGACAGGCTTCTTTCAGTTTCCATCTACCAAGTCCACTCACAAAGCTTTTTAGTGGTCCCAGAGCTATAATAGAAGACAGTTGTCCATGTGCCACACGGTGGGACTGAACCTGAAACGATGTGGTTGGGAAGCAAGCTTCTTACCACACAGCTACACCTATGCCTGTATACTTATTGTTTCTTTCTTTCTTACCTTCTCTCACAATTTAGAGTGGACAGGTATTGAAAGATTACACGGCCAAAATACAAAGAATGGAAAGTCATCTGAGAGAAGCTCAGAACAAAGCCATGGAATCAGAACGAAAGGTAAGTTGTGAATGTTGAGGAAAGGGTCTTTGGAATGAAGGAAATATGGGAAATACTTAGATACCTCCATCACTGTTTCAGTTGAATATGTTATCATCATCATTATCATCACCACTGCCAACACCACCCCAGTACCACTACCACTACCACCACCACCAACACGCAGCCCATCAGGGATTCGAATCGTTAGCATGCCGGGCAAAATGTTTGGTGGCATTTCGTCCATCCTTGCATTCTGAGTTCAAATTCTGCTGAGGTTGACTTTGCCTTTCGTCCTTTTGGGGGGTCGGTGAAATAAGACTGGGGGTCGATGTAATCAACTTGCCCCTCCCCCAAAATTTTAGGCCTTGTGCCTATAGTAGAAAATATTATTATTATCATTATTATTTTTTGTTATTATATTTCAGCTAACACATTTACAAATGAAACATCGAGAAATTGCAAGTGAAAACATCTTTTTACTGAACGAATCTAATAAAAACGAGAATAATTCTGTAAAGTATGACAAATGCTTCTTTTTCTTATTAAATTATTCATAATTTATTTTATGTAGGCTAGGAGATAGAGTTGTCATCACACACATTATATATGTACGTATTTTGCATTAGTTAAGGAACGGCGATGAATGAAAATTCTGTAAATATGATTATTAGTTTAAGCATATAAATATTCACTGTATATTAGCTATAAAAAATAGTCTAATATTGTGGCATATTGATGGAAAAAAATGGATAAATATGAGTGGGAATTGAGCCCACTCCTCTAATCCATTCTTTTCCATTGAGGGCTTATATGCCACCAATTTTAGTCTATTCTCTATAGCTAATATACAATGAATGCTTATACGCTTAGGCTTATAATTATATTTACAGAATATGTATGAGGATGCGTGGGTGTTGCACTCACAATTGTGATATCATGATTTCAGTTCTTAGACCAGGTGGGGTGCTGTGTTCTTGAGCAAAGCACTGCATCTCATGTTGTCCTGCAATCACTTCAACACCTGATGGATGATAGACAGCGCGCCTTTTCAGACAATGTTGATTTGATGGAGAGAATGAACTAATGTGCGGCATTGAAAATTAGCTATAAACAAATCATATATATATATATATATATATATATATATATATATATATATATATATATATATATATATATATATATATATATATATATATATCGCCATGCTTGACTGCTAAATCTACAGGTTTTTTTCATTCTCTCTCTGTTTATTTTCTCTTATTCCTTTCTGTTGAAGAGCATAGGCTTGAAACGTAAAAGACTTTCTCATTTTTCCAAGCGTCATACTAATACACCTGCTTGTTGTTCATACACCTGTCTTCGTCTTTTGTTTTTCTATAAATGTCAACTATATATATATCTCTCTGCGCCCTTTTAAAGCCTAGCCAGGCTCATATATATATATATGCTGAACCACTAAGTTATGGGGAAATAAACAAACCAACACCACTTGTCAAATGATGGACAAAAAAGGAAGATACATACACAAAGACACACACATATAATGGGCTACTTTCACTTTCCTTTTTGCAAATCCTCTCACAAGTTGACCTGTGAGTGGATTTGGGGCTATAGTAGAAGACATTTGCCCAGGATGCTATGCAGTGGGACTGAACCCATAGCCATATGGTTGGGATAAATTGTTTTCTTTTTTAGTTGACTTTTTCTTTTTTTTTTTTTTAGAGAATCTCTTCTATGTCTTACTCCATTTTCTTTCTTCTTTCTCTTTCAGATACAGTAACAGCCATGTATCAGTGTTAAATAACAGCGACCAACAGCCAAATGAAAACGAATCTGTATATGATGCATGACGTTTCTTATATAAACTTCATCTGTTTGTAATAATATGAGTCAAATAATGATACAAAAAAGGCATTAAAAATTATTTTGTGAAGATTTTATACATGTTTTCTGTATGTATGTATGTGAGCGTATGTATGAGACCTGCTGTAATAATACGTGAAATAATAATTGCAAAACATTAACCTTTATCACACTGCATTTTCTCTCGATTTGTCTCCCCTGCCACTGCCCTGTTACTACAGGGGAGAAAACTCATACAGTGACATGATGCGCCTCCGGTGTGCTAAAGGTTAAAATTTAAATTATTTTGTGAGGGTTTGTTTGTGTCTACCTTTGTGTAGGAGTAGAGTGGCAATGTTGGTGGTGGTGATTTGTAGGGGTGGGGGAGTCGTGTTGTTTGCATTTTGTTGTTTTGTTTGTTGCACTTGGTATTTCGTTGTAAACATCTGTGTTTCTCATCTATGGCTCCAGTTTTAATAATTTATTTCTCATTGGTATATCACAGTTGTCTCACATATATTATATATATGTATGTATATGTGTGTATGTATATAAGCATGTATGCATATATGTATGTACATAAGCATGTATGTATGTATTTATGTTTGCATGTATGTATTTATGTGTGTATGTATATTTTGCTTTATGTATGTGTATATATATATGCTTGTATGTATGTATGTGTTTGAGTGTAATTATGTGTATGTATATATGTATATGCATACATTTATACATCTACATATGTATATATGTGCACACAAATGTGAACATATGCATGTGTGCTTATGTCTGTGTTTATGCATGGTGTTTGTGTGTGTGAGCATGTGTGTGCAAGAATGTATATATATATATTTATTTATTTATGTGTTTCAGCCAAGTGGCTGCGGTCATGCTGGTGCACCACCGTGAAAAAGAATATGCGCCTTGCATATTTTTGAGAAAGTATGCAATTTGAATTCCATTGTAAATATCTTGTGGTCATCCTTGTCCTTGTAAACCTGTGTTGTCATTTATTTATTTCATTCATCTCTCTCTCTTCTCCTTTCCTTGTATCCCCCGCTCCTGACATATGTGTGTGCATATATAAATATATGTATGCTTGCGTGTGTGCGTGTATATATATATATATATATACAGGTTTGGCCAAAAGTCACCCGACAGTAAATCAAAATCCCATAAACATTGTATTTAATTCTGTATTGACTCGTAATGAAAAAAGGGCGTCGGTCAAGAAGGACTGTTTCATATTTAGAGGCTTTTATTAAACTCATTCAGTTGTTAAACATTAATAAATCTTGGAATTAAATGGTTTTGATTTACTGTCGGGTGACTTTTGGCCAACCCTGTATATATATATATATATATATATATATATATATATATATATATATATATGTGTGTGTGTGTGTGTGTGTATTTGTTTGTGAATGCTTATGTGTGTATGTACGTGTGTGTGTGCATGTGTTGTCCAACAACATTTGTAATTGTCCCATGGTACGCCTGTTGAATACCCCTCTGTTGATTTTGGTGGGGACATGATGCCTTTACGATCTATTACCCTATCCTGGGATCTCTGACAGACACAAAAATCTACAAAAATGTACAATCAAAATAAAAATTATATATATATATAAATTAAATCCAAAAACCATGTTTGTGTTATGTCTATTTATATGTGTTTGTATATATGTGGTGTGTGTGTGTTGTGTGCACTCTTATATGATATCTTTTATCTCTTTCCATCTCCCAAATTCACTCACATGGCATTGGTTAACCCAGGGCTATTATAGAAGACACTTGCAGAAGTCCTGGCATAAAACACGGAACAGGGTAGCATGAAAGAGCTAACAGGGAATACAGAACAGCTGACACAGAAGAGAAAATATACATATCTATGCAGAAGACATGAGAAAAATAATCGTATCTTCCCTACTGCAAGATGCCTATTCCTATCCCTCTTATACGTTAATCTTTCATCACCTGGCATCAAGCTACTCCTACCTCAGTTGAGGAGTACTGTCTTGTGAGTTATTTGGTGACCTCACTGGTGCTGGTGGCATGTGAAAAAACAATTTAGTATGCTCTGTAAAGTGGTTGGCATTAGGAAGGGTATCCAGCCATAGAAACCATGCCAAAACAGATATTGGAATTTGGCACAGTCCTCTACTTCTCCAGCTCCTGTATTCAATGGTGGTGGTGATGATTTTTTCCAAAAACCATAGAACCCATGTCTATAATTTACTGACAATCTTTACCGACCCTAATTTTGACTCTTTACATTCTGTTGAAAATTTTCCATGCCAAAAGCAGTCTTGTAATGAATTTGTTACAGAAACTGAAATAAAGGAGAATGGAAGAGTTTTGTCCCTTACATCAGACGTCGAGCAGCTTGCTTGGTTCCGTCGTTACATCCTTGGTTCAAATTACGGTTGATGAAACAAG
>NC_068993.1:9672879-9677879 GCF_001194135.2 Octopus bimaculoides
AAACATTCCGTGTTCATGTTTAGCTTTCTATAGTACAAAACCTTAAGTATTCGGTATAGATATATAGTTGTGATGTTGTTTCTATTGTGCACCCCGCCACCAAATTCATTGAGATAATTTATGTATTTATCTATTAATTGGGTAAATTTTCGGATTAACACCTGATCCGGAAATTTACCTTTTTTTTTTGCCAAACTGCTAAGTTTTGGAGACTTCAAGAAACCAGCATCGGTTGTCAAGTGATGGTAGGGGACAAACACACACACGACAGGCTTCTTTCAGTTTCCATCCATCAGCTTCACTCACAAGACTTCGGTCATCTCGGGGCTCTAGTAGAAGATACTTGTCCAAGGTGCCATGCAGTGGGACTGAACCCGGAACCGTGTGGTCGGAAAGCAAACCTCTTACCGCACAGACACACCTATATATATGTGAATGAAATTTTTTTAATTTGAAAGAAAATTTCCACAGAAAAGAAACCCCTACTTTTTCAGCAATTCGACACTTTTCTCATAATCACAGCAACAATTAATGGTAAATTTTCAGATTAATCTGAAAATTTACCAAAAAAATTGATGGTATAAGTTTTAGACTTATAAAAGTGTTCTGGAGTCGATTTATTCGACTAAAACCCTTTAGGGTGGCCCGTCGTATATATATGCGTGTGTCTTGTGTTTGTTCCCCACCATTACCGCTTGACAACCGGTGTTGGTATGTTTATGTCCTCATATCTAGTAGTTCAGCAAAAGAAACCGATAGAATAAGTACTAGGCTTAAGAAATAAATCATGGGGTCGATTTATTCGATTAAAAACTCTCCAAAGCGGTGCTCCAGCATGGCCACAGTCAAATGGCTGAAACAAATAAAAGAATACTGTAGAATAGTGCTACTCACAGTGGTGGTCTGCGAGACATCAGCTGCTGGTACGCGGCGAGTTTCCAGAAAAGAAAGAAACATTATAAAATGCTTATGTAATATTATGTTATTTGTTTACAAAATAAATATAAGATAAAAAATGTCAACTTTTATTATATTCATTATATATATCGTTTCGGGTATAAATTGATATTACTAAGAAATATTTCCGGTCAGTAGCACATTGGAGGGGAGGGGGAACTGCCTATTGTAGCGGAAAAAGTATTTTAACTGCTATTTCTAAATTCGGTGCGTGGCGAAGCAATTAGCTGACCCCTGATTCTAATTATGCTTATAATTATAGAATATTTGTAGAATGGTACTCCACATCAGGCAGTTTGGGAAACATTGCAGTAGAAAACGTATTTCAGCGAAATGGCTTTTAAAACATACGTTTTAGAGAGAAATATTAAGGAACAAAGGCGGGAGCGGATGGAGAATGATCCGAAATGCCTTCAAAATTTCTTTTTAATATTACAATATATTAAAAACTTCGTTTTGCTTTATTCGAGCATATTTCCTCAGTTCTCACTATATACACGGACGGTGATCATTTTGGATCATATATGCACGCTTACTTGTATTAAACAAGTATTTACAATATTACAATATATTCTGCACCCTCGAAAACGTATCTGTGCGGTCTTGGGTGCAATACTCAAACCTTAAGATTACGCATCTTCACAAATTCCCGGTCTGGGAATCGAAACCGCGATCCTATGACCGCGAGTCCACTGCCCTAACCACTGGGCCATTGCGCCTCCACTTTTCACAAAGACTAAAATAATAATTGAAACTGCCCGGGTATTTTATTTGCTGCTGAACATTAATATTTTTAAAATCCAATTTCCATTAAAATTTACTATTATTAAGAATAATATATTTGATTGAGAAATATTAAAATAAATTTATTTAATTTGTTTCCATATTTTAAATTAAATTTTATTTTACAACCGAATATTTGTTTTTGTTGACAAACGAAACTTGTCTTTTCTGCGGTCACATGATCGTCTGCCGAAAATGGAAGAAGTTGACAGAATTATTATCCATTCATTGAGGACTTTAAAATGGTAAGGATATCTATATATCAGAGTATATATTTTTTTTCTGATTCAGGCTTGCGTTAACAACTAGAGTATATTACTTGAAACACACGAAGAATTTTCTTTTTAGAAGCTTCGTTTTGTTGTATTCGATCGTATTTCCTCAGTAATCACTATATACATGGGCGGGACGGTGATTGTTTTGGACCGTTTATGCACGCCTACTTGTAATAAACAAGGATTTATAATTGTAATTATTATAATTATTATTATAAGAATGATGATGATCTTATCGTATACAGGGCTTGGGGAAACTACAAAGGTAAAAAGGGTCAAATAGTAAAATAAAGCAAAGGAAGCAATGACAATCAAAAGTATATGTACAATACACAGGACGGTTAAATAAAAGGCAGAAAAGTGTACTGTCAAAGACCTACGAAGGAGAAGAGTTGTGTAATTACGTCAATGGTAGTGTTTGGCGAATTTCGGGAAGCATGGGATTTTTGAAGGATGAAGTGTCTTGACAGTTAACCGATGCGGGTAGTTTATTCCATGCTTGGATAGTTTTGAGCGTGAAAAAGTGTTTATGAGAGTCATGGATGCTGCACTGATTTTTATGATTTTATAACCATGCCCCACGGGTGGTGGAGATATTGAATTCAAAAAGATGGCAAATGTTGTTGGAAAGGTGTTGGATAATCTTGTATAATAACGAGCTTATTGTATACACAGTGCAGATGTACTTTGGTTCGTTGTTGAAGAGAGTAAGACAGGATCCAGAAAGCAGCAATAAGTCGAGCAAATCGACCCCAGGACTTATTCTTTGTAAGCCTAGTACTTATTCTATCGGTCTCTTGTCGAACCGCTAAGTTACGGGGACGTTAACACACCAGCATCGGTTGTCAAGCCAAGCTGGGGGTGGGGGCAAACACAGACACACAAACATATACACACACACATACATATATATATATATATATATATATATATATATATATATATATACGATGGGCTTCTTTCAGTTTCCGTCTATCAAATCCACTCACAAGGCTTTGGTCGGCCCGAGGCTATAGTAGAAGACACTTGCCCAAGGTGCCACGCATTGGGAATGAACCCGCAACCATGTTGTTGGCAAGCAAGCTACGTACCACACAGCCACTCCTGTGCCTATGCATATTATACATATATAATTTTTTTTTTTTACACAGCTCCATTGACGACGATGTTACAAATCTCAAACAGTTTACTACTGATGTAATTGTGTCCGCAGCAGCTAAGTGCTTGAAAGCTATCAACAATGCACTTGATCTGCCCAATAAATTGCCGGCAGGTATGTCGGCACGCTACAGAATTGGAACTGCATTGGCACATCATATCCAGGTGAGTTGCTTATTTTCTTTTTTTTTTTATTTCTTCAGAATTTGGTTTGACCATTACATTGCATTTTAATGTATGTTAGGAGTTATAAGTTCTTGTGATTCGTTTGTCCCATTCCTGTATTCTATGATTTTAAGGAGTGGTGTCAGAATCCCTCAATACATACTGGTCCTCTAATGCAGGGATTTTCAAATTGTGGTCTGCAAGGACAAGACAGAGGGTCCGTGGACAGCAAATACTTTTTATGGGCAATTTGATTTTATATATGGTTTTTAATCGAAATCTTTTAATTGACAATAAACCTATTTGTTAAATACTGTTAAATAAATAAATGTAAAAATATATGTTATTTTAAGCAAATATTTATGTATAAATTTCATAAGTGTTTATAAGGTAAAGCCTGAAATATAAAGGGGTCCGCAAGTGAAAAAGTTTGAAAACCCCTGCTCTAATGAATATAAATACATAAACACTTATAGGCACAGGCACGGCTGTGTGGTAAGAAGCTTGCTTATTTTATAAAAATAGATTCTTCAATTTTCCACAATCTTTGACAGGAATTGGGATATCAAGGAGAAATTGGATACCAGACATTCCTCTATTCCAATGAAACTGATATCAGAAAAATCTTTATTTTTCTCATTGAGAAACTTCCTAAAGAAAGTGTTGGCACCACAGATGAAACTCTTGGTAAGTCTTAAGAAATGTCAAAATGGTTTTTTTTAAAAATAAAATTTGTGTATAGAATCCTTCAATATTTGTTACTGTTTAACATGGGTTGGATGATTTGACTGAGAACTGGTGAACCAGATGGCTGCACCAGGCTTCAATCTGATCTGGCAGAGTTTCTACAGCTGGATGCCCTTCCTAACGCCAACTACTCCGAGAGTGTAGTGGGTGCTTTTATGTGCCACCAGCACAAGAGCCAGTCAGGCAGTACTGGCAACGGCCACGCTCAAATGGTGTTTTTCATGTGCCACCGGCACAAGTGCCAGTAAGGTGACACTGGTAACGATCACGCTTGAATGGTGCTTTTTATGTGCCACGGCATGGAAGCCAGTCAGCTGCTCTGGCAACGATCACGCTCGGATGGTGCTCTTAGCACTCCACTAGCATGGATGCCAGTCATCGAATTTGATTTCAATTTCGATTTCACTTGCCTCAACAAGTCTTCGCAAGCAGAGTTTAGTGTCCAGTGAAGGAAAGGTACGCATAAGTGGGCTGGTTACACTCCTGGCATAGGCCATGGGTTATGGTCTCACTTGGCTTGTTGGGTCTTCTCAAGCACTCCCTAATTGATTCTTATTTATTGCATTGAAAAAGAATTTTTCTGTTATTTTTAGATAAATCTGTCATTCTTCAGAGAAGCATTGCAGCTAAACTTGCTTTGCAGTTAAAGTCTGCATGGACGCCAGGATATATGAACCGCAACAGTGTGCAGTGGAGAGGCGAACCAAATGAACTTATGCGACAAGTAAGTATTCTTTTCTATTTAAAATCCTTTGATATTGATCATTTTTATTATTGTTATTTGTATTTAGTTTGTAAATTGTTGTTTTTAATGATTTGTTGTTTTTAATGATTTGTTGATTGTCATATAACTCCTTCTGATTCAGTTTTGTCATGAAAGACTAAAATAAGTACATAATCAAAATTAAATGCAGG
>NC_068993.1:9682879-9689125 GCF_001194135.2 Octopus bimaculoides
AAAGATTCTCGAGTGTCTCACAATTTTAGGAGCCCCGGTTGAGAGCTGCTGCTGTGTAGACCTGGGGGTTGGGTCAGCAAACTCAGTGGCTACCCCAGGTGGCATATACTCTAGTTACACCACTATCTGGCCACGTTATTGAAACAATTTGCATTTTTCTTATCTGTTTTATATTTTTGTCCCACTTATATACAAAAGACATGTGGCCTGGTGGTTTGAGTGTTGCACTCCTGATCATAAGATTGTGGTTTCGGTTTCTGGACTGGGTGTTGTGTTGTGTTCTTGTGAAAAACACTCCATTTCATGTTGCTCCGGCCATCTCAGCTGTAAATGAGTTTTGGAAATATCTAGGAAGTTAACCCTGCAATGACCTGGCGTTTTGTTCATTGGACTATTGTAATCTCAGTCACTTATACACCATGGAAATCAGGCTAATCTCTGACCTTACAAGTCCTAGGGTTGACAATTGCAAGTCCCACTGGGCCCCTATCAGTTATGATGAGGGTTCCAGTTTTTTTGTTCAATGTTTGTTGGCCTAAGTCTGCAGTAGATAACACTTACTTAACGTGCCATATATTGAGACAGTATTTTGAGAACATCAGGTTACAAAATAAACTCTTCATCCACACAGCCATACCTGCACCTATGTAGTATTTTTTAAAATAACTTTTTTTTCCCAATTATTGAAAATTATTTACGGTGATTGTAAATTAATTAATTAATTTGTTTATTTTCAAATCCAGTCAGTCGTTGACAACAGTGCTCAAAGATTGGTTAGCTTGGCCACCCAATGGGAGTCACACAGAGTACCACTTATCGAAGAGTACCGCACACTGAAAGAACTCAGTTCTTTGAGAGAGGTAAGGATGTTTATGTCAGTTATTAGACTGCGGCCATGCTGGGGCATTGCTTTTAAGGGTTCTAATCCTTCATATTGGCATGTTTTGCAGTCTGGTACTTATTTAGCTGATCCCTGTTTATCAAATGTCTACATTCTTTTGATGCTCAGGGATACGACCTGACACTGCTTTACACAAGGATACACATACGTGTGTGTGTGTGTGTGTGTGTGTGTGCATTCCAGAGAAAAATAACTGTGATGAGTTGCGTCCCTTCCTGACAATTTGTGTGTATGTATATAAATATGAATATGTATATTTATTCTATATGCACCACCACCCCTACACACACATGAAGATAACCTTTGCAAAATATAATCTCTAGATATTGGTTGACTACTGGATTAAATCATTTGCCAAATAAATACAATCCTGAAATTGGTTGACTTTATATTTTTATGCTAAATTTTTCAGAATTCTTTGCTGAGAATTTATATAAACTATGCATCTTTTATAAAGCTAATCAATATATTTAATGGTTTATATTAAATGCACATTAGTACTTTCCTGTGTGTTTCTTGGGTCTGAGTTCAGACCCACCTGGAATCAACTTTGTCTTCAGTTTTGTTTCTCAGTGTTGATAAATTAAATACCAGTAATATACTGGTCTCTATGCTATTAACTATATCCATCCTCTACATTAGCAATATCATTTTTGCATAGACCAAATGTTATAATTTGGTATAAACATGTGCTAGAGCCATGTAAAAAGCACCCAGGACATTCTGTAAAGTGGTTGACACTAGAAAGGACATCCATTTGCAGAAACCATGCCAAAGTAGACATTAGAGCCATGTACAGTCTTCTGGCATGCCAGTATGGGAAAGGGACATTAAATGGTTATGATGGCAGTGATGGTGATAATGTAAGTTAAAAAAGTTTGTAAAAAATGAAAAAATATTATTTTATGAATATTTAATTGGTTCTTAAAGATAATTTATTTTGTTGTTGGAAGGTAGGAAGACGAATAATTATTTAAACTAAAACAATGTTTTTCATCACTGCACCATTCTTTCTTTTGATTTGGTAGTTTGAAGCTGAAAAGAAATTAGAAGAAATAAAGACATTCCGAGAAAAGATGAAGGAGATAGCTGCTGAAACCCGGTCAAAAGATGAACTTTGCAAACAATTGGTGAGAGAACTTCTCATATATAACATGTTTAGATATGTGTGTGTGTAAGAATTCTTATGTAAGAATAATTTTGAGGATCTGATCCAAGATTTTGCAATTAAAAAAAGTAGGAGAAAACAAATATAAATAAAGTAGAAATATACAAAAATAAACAGTTTCTTTCCATTTTACTGTTAGATTTGTTTCATTTTGAAAATTAAAAATTTATTTATTTTATAGTTTATTATTGTTGATATTTTGAATAACATAGATATGAGGGCACCGAAATCTTTTAGGTGCTTAGGGTCTTTATTATAGGTCTTAACCCTTTCATTACCGACCCGGCTGAAACCAGCTCTGGCTCTGAGTACAAATGTCTTGTTTTCATAAGTTTTGAATTAAAATCGTCCACCAAACCTTAGTCACAATTTATGTTCCTAACACTAGCTGAATGATAACTGAGTTATATTTAAAGTAATTGAAAGAAACACAGAGCATCTCAAGATAAATACAGTAACGTAAAAGTTAATCTGACTCTGATGGCTATCTACTAGTCTTCCATAAAAAAAAAATCTTGCTCCGGTCTGTGCATGTAAGTGCAGATAAATGATCAACCTTGATTGATGGAAACCTCAGAATAGTTATTATAATCAAATACTTAAAACTATTATTTCTGTTTTGCTTCTGTACTCAATTAATCAGTCAGTGTTTATTCATCTCATGAAGATGTAATGATTGAATCAGTAGCTTAACTCTTTCTAAAACAACCTTTCCATTACCTGTTGCCCTCAGGACTGCACCTTTACAAGTTTTACTGCTTGCTTATCTAGGACAGTGGCTCTCAACTATTTTTCATCTATGATCCCTTTTGATTCCAATTCTACTCTACTGGATACCCTCATAGCCATCTGATGTTTAAAATATCCTATTTTTATTATTAACTATAAGGAATTTTATTAAAAGCATGTTAGAATATTTTGTGTATTTTAGAAGTATAATCAATTTATTTCACATAATTTTTAACAACAAAATCTTATACAGATCCCCCAAGGGCTATATGGACACCAGTTGAGAACTACTGATCTAGGGTATCAGCTTACAACTGTGGGCGAACAAAAACACCTATTAACTGTACTATGCTCCTGCTGTTTGTCGTCCTACAATAGTAATCTTCTAAAATTTTACAGCTACTAAAAGCGTATCTATGAAATTTAGTATTTAAAATACTTTTGAAATTATATTTCAACTATAGACAGAATTCATTGTCAATGATGGGATATAAACTATTGTTGTTTTTTGTTGGTTGACTGACATGACATGGTATCGACATGGTCAGCCGCAAAACTGCTAATTTTGAAGTAAAAGAAGAAAATTATTGTTGAAGAAATCTTTAGATTTTTAAATTTTAAGTTTCTACTGACAGTTGTAAATTGGCAAGATTAAATTAATTTAATGACTTTTATTCCCCAAATTAAAGTTTTTATGGTTGGGGTTTTGGTGTTTAAGAATTTCCTTATAGTGAGTGTTTTTGGTATAAGTTCTCAATGAATGGGTACTTTTGTCTTTTGTCTTTTACTGGCTTCGGTCATTGAACTGTGGATTGGAAATAACATTACTGTGTGTAGTTTGTCTAATTTGGAATTTCTTCCCTGCCAAAATACCCGAATTTCATTACTTTCTACATCATTGCTCTCAATTACTGTAATTTCTGATTGTTTTATTTGGCATGGTTTTGTGTAGGTCAATGAATATGAGAAAATGACAAAAGATGTCAACCGGTCTTCTTACACACGCCGTATTATTGAGATTGTCTCAAATATCAAAAAGCAAAATGCTGAAATCGATAAAGTAAGTATTTCAGACTTAATCATTCTTCTTAATCCTCCTCCTCCTCCTCCTCCTCCTCCTCATCATCATCATCATCATCACCACCACCACCACCACCACCACCATCATCTTTACCACAGCCACCACCATCATCATTACCACAACCCCTGACACCACTACCACCACCACCACCACTTAACCACATGACTATATTTTTCCCTATCTATTTCTCCTTCCTTCCTTCCTTTCTTTTCTTTCTTTCTGTCTCAATTTGACTCTCTAGCTGTTATTTTGTGTATTTATCTAATTTTTTCCCCTCTTTCTTCCAGGTTCTCATAGATACTAAAGCTTTGCAGAAAGAAATCAACTTCCTCACTGGTAAACTTGATCGTACCTTCACTGTAACCGATGAACTTGTCTTCAAGGTAAGACCCACATTAGACGTACATGTCTCCATATTATCATCATATTCAATATTAATCCATGTGATCCAGAGAAGGAGCTATTATCTGATTGTTTTATCAATACTATGTAGCCACCAAGTGACACATCATTATCATCATCATCATCATAACCATCGTCAATAGGGAGATGTTGAAGGAGAGAAAGTGGAGGGGAAGGAGGAGTGTTTTTAAAAATTGTGGATGGGGAAGTTGTGTGGGTATGTACCTGACAAAAAGCCAAAAGACTTACAGCTTGCATCTGGTCACTGACCCTGAACCTTTTGTCTCCAATCAAAACACTTAAATCTCAGCAACCCTCTTCTTCTGCTTCATCCCCCTCTTCCTCTGCCCCATCCCCTCTTTTTTTGCTTCATCCCCTCTTCTTCCTCCCAACCATATATTTGGGTCACAAGTTTCTTAACCACATGGCCATATCCATGCCTTTTTCCCCAGGAGAAAAAAAAGTGTTTTTATTTGTACTTAAATTTTTAATTAAAATTTTTTTTCTATTTTCGCTAATTGTTCCTCAATTCTTCTTTACAGGATGCGAAAAAGGACGAGTCAGTGAGAAAATCTTACAAACATTTGGCTGCTTTACATGAGGTAAGTTGATAACAATTAGACAGCATTGTTCATGTAAATCTACTTCCCCTATTTAAACCCTTTCTTTACCTTTTTTTTACATGTTTATGAGTGGTTTCTAGAATTGTGGAAATTCATTAGGCCCCTTTTGATTTTGCTGAAGGAGAGTCAGATTTGCACCCATTTCCAAGCAAGTTGATGTTCCCCCCCCCCAATGTCCAGACACATTTTTGCAAAATATTTGAAATGAATGACATTCATTTATAACACTCACACAATGTCAAAACGAGAAGACAACAACATACACACATATATACATTTACATACATTCATACATACACACACACACACACACGACAGGCTTCTTTTAGTTTCCATCTACCAAACCTACTCACAAGGCTTTGATTGGCCCAGGGCTATAATAGAAAACGCTTCTTCAAGGTACCGCACAGTAGGACTGAAACCAAAACCATGTGGTTAGAAGTAAACCACTTAAACACACAACCAATCCTGCACCTTATATTTTTATTAATCAATTTGATCTTGAAAGGATAAAAGGCAAAATGGACCTCAGCAGGATTTGAACCCAGACCACAAAGACTCAGAACAAATACTACCTGGCATTCTATGAGACACTCTAAAGACTCTACCAATTTGCTACCATTACTTCTTTTTTCTTTTCTAAAATTACTGATTACTTATCTATTTATCTAATCTCCCAGTCTGTCTCTGTCTGACTGAAAGTAAATGGTGGTTTACCTTTATCCTGTAAAATATGATGAATGTTATGAATAAATGAAGGTAAAACATTTGAACTTTAATCAAGGATACAAGTTCATTTCTTATCCACATTTCTCAAATTTCTTTTTCCTATTTTTATTTGTTTTTGTGTACCTGCTTATATAGATATGTGAGTGTGTGTGTATATTTCACCTTTTTTTTTATCAGTCGTTAGACTGTGGCCATGCTGGGGCATCACTTTGAAGAATGTTTAGTTGAATGAATTGGTGATTTTGTGAACAATGGTTAATTGTAGACACTGTAAGGTGTTGTCTTGAGAAATAGAATAATGACAACATTGATAATGAAACCTTGGAAACATCCTTGACAATGAGGAAACAGAGAGAGAGAGAGAGAGAGATGTTTATTCATAACCACACTGAGTTTGATGTATATCATCATCATCATCATCGTTTAACGTCCGCTTTCCATGCTAGCATGGGTTGGACGATTTGACTGAGGACTGGTGAAACCGGATGGCAACACCAGGCTCCAATCTAATTTGGCAGAGTTTCTACAGCTGGATGCCCTTCCCAACGCCAACCACTCAGAGAGTGTATATATATATATATATATATATATATATATTATATATATATATATA
>NC_068993.1:9689275-9689953 GCF_001194135.2 Octopus bimaculoides
GAAGCTCGTCGTATATATGTATATATATATATATATATATATATGTATCTGTGTTTGTGTGTCTGTGTTTGTCCCCTCACCATCGCTTGACAACTGATGCTGGTGTGTTTACATCCCCGTAACTTAGTGGTTCTGCAAAAAGAGACCGATAGAATAAGTACTAGGCTTACAAAGAATAAGTCCTGGGGTCGATTTGCTCGACTAAAGGCGGTGCACCAGCATGGCCGCAGTCAAATGACTGAAAAATTAAATAAAAGAATAAATATATATATGTATGTATTAATATGTGTATATTGATTTTGTTTCAGAATTGTGAAGCACTAATTACAACCATACAAGATACAGGTGTAATAATGCGAGAAATTCGAGATTTAGAAGACCAAGTAAGTAACTAACGCCTTGCATTTCTTTTGTGTTGTTTATTTGTTCCAGGTGATAGATATGCTTTAGAATGAATTAGCGGAGATCTTACAGCATTGCTTACAACAGTGCTTCTCAAACTAACTGATGTGGCGTACTGGCAGTTTTTTCCTTTCCAATGTGCCAGGGACCGGTAATGTTTCTTCATCATCATCATCATCATCATCGTTTAACGTCCGCTTTCCATGCTAGCATGGGTTGGACGATTTGACTGAGGACTGTTTGACCAGGAGGCGACACCAGGCTCCAATCTGATTT
>NC_068993.1:9689963-9690867 GCF_001194135.2 Octopus bimaculoides
AGCATGGGTTGGACGATTTGACTGAGGACTGTTTGACCAGGAGGCGACACCAGGCTCCAATCTGATTTGGCAGAGTTTCTACAGCTGGATGCCCTTCCTAACGCTAACCACTCCAAGAGTGTAGTGGGTGCTTTTACGTGCCACCGGCACGAGAGCCAGTCAGGCGGAACTGGCGACGGCCACACTCAAAACGGTGTGTTTTACATGCCACCTGCATAGGGGCCAGCCCATCGGCTCTGGCAGCGATCTTGCTCGAATGTCTTTTCACGTGCCACTGGCACAAGTGCCAGGAAGGCGACGAACGATCTTGCACGAATGTCTTTTCACGTGCCACTGGCACAAGTGCTAGTTTCTTAGTAATATTAATTTATACTGGAAACAATATATATAATGAATATATTAAAAGTTGACAATTTTTATCTTGTATTTATTTTGTAAACAAATGATACAATATTACATAAGCATTTTAGAATGTTTCTTTCTTTTCTGGAAACTCTCTGTGTACCGGCAGCTGATGGCTTGTGGACCGGTACCGGTCCGTGGGCCACCACTTTGAGTAACACTGGCTTACAACTCTGCTGATATGGAGCAGATGAACGGTTACCTCTCTCCACCACCCTCATCAAAAAATGATCTAATGATGACAGATAACATACATGCACTCATTCCACAAAGTGATCAGATCAATTCAGTGGAAGTTACAATTTTTGTTTGTCACCTTTGCTTTAAACCAAATATATATATATATATATATATATATATTCGCCATGATAGATCGCTAGCCACTACACATTCTTTATTTTCTGTTCTTGTTTCTTTCTGTGTTCCTTTCTGTGGAAGAGCGTAGGCTCAAAACATTAAAGACTTTCTCACGTCCCGAGCGTTATACTAATACATCTGTTTG
>NC_068993.1:9690897-9696213 GCF_001194135.2 Octopus bimaculoides
ATATATATATATATATATATAGCATGGAAAGTGGACGTTAAACGACGACGATGATGATGATGATATATATATATATATATATATATATATATACACACATAGACACATCTACATATAGTATATTTTGTGTGTACAAATAGATATATGACTGCTACTGTTTAAAATTCCATGTAGATACCATATTCCTGTCTGCTTCCAGTATAATGGTTAAGTAGCTCCTGTACATTACTAATTATGAAATACGGAGCATATGTAGGAGAAATTAAGATAACACAATTTTATATTATTCTTCACTGTTATGATTGCTCGGAGCCTTGCATTGGATGTTCTAATTGTGTGTGGGTGCTTAGCCAGAATGGGTCATCAGGGAACACTTTATTGCATTAAGTTATGGAACTTCTCAGATATCTATATATATATATATATGTGTGTGTGTATACAAGAGGTTACAGAAGAAGAGTCTCTGAAGAGGTTACACACATTTCCATACAAATGCAAGTTAACTTGAGAGGATATATTTCTGTAGTTGCTCTTCTTGATCAGTATGGCAGCCAAATATCCTTTGAGAAAAGCTCTATACTTTATTCTTTTACTAGTTTTAATCATTTAACAGTGACCATACTGGGGGTACCACCTTCAGTGGTATAACCATCTATGTCTGCTCTCCTACTTGAGTGGTCTGATTTACTTTCATCGTCTTTAGAAGGCCAGAAAGCTGTGTTACCTTTGGTGGAATTTGAACACAGGGCATAAACCACTGTAAGTAAAGTGACGATGTATTATTTTTTTTGCCTAAGTAGCTCTCAACCGATTCTGCATTCCACCACACTATTGCTGTCTGCAATCCACCACTCCACTGAAAACATGACCTCCATATATGGAAAGCCAATTGAATAGATCATCAAATCCATTACTTTGTATTATTGATCAACTTATCTCAGTCAACAACCTATTATCTTGCCTTATCAACAACAACATCATTAGTAATATTTAAAGCAATATCATGTTGGTGCGTGGATCTAAAAGGTTACTACCAATTTAATAATTAAAACAATGGCTGTACGAAAAGAAGTTTGCTTCCCAACCAAGTGGTCTTGGGTTCAGTCCCACTGCGTGGTACCTTGGGCAAGTGTATTCTACTATAGCCTCGGGCCAACCAAAGCTTTGTGAGGGGATTTGGTGGATGTACGCTGAAAGAAGCCTATTGTGTGTGTGTGTATATACGTGTGTATGTGTGTGTACATGTATATAAACAAACTTGTGCGTATATTATATACATGTCTATCCGAACGTGATCAATGCCAGGCTCACCTGACTAGCTTCTGTGCTGGTGGCATGTAAAAAACACCCACTACACTCTCGGAGTGGTTGGTCTTAGGAAGGGCATCCAGCTGTAGAAACCTTGCCAGATCAGATTGGAGCCTGGTGCAGCCGCTTGCTCTCCAGACCTCGGTCAAACCATCCAATCCATGCCAGCATGGAAAGCAGACGTTAAACAATGATGATGATGATGATATATGTATGTGCATATATGTGTGTGTGTGTGTACATATATATAAACAAACATGCATTCTGCATATGTTATATACATATATATATATATATATATGCATATGTGTATGTGTGTGTGTGTGTGTGTGTGTGTGTGTGTGTGTGTGTGTGTGTGTATATGATATGAAAGAGAACTCTCTCATATCAGCTCTGATGATGGGATATCTTTTATATCCCTGAAACAGTTGTAAGACTACCTTTCTCTTTATAAAATGTCCTAGAAATTTCACACTGCTTTGGCTTTACTATTTTACTTGTTTCAGTCATTTGACTGCGGCCATGCTGGAGCACCACTTTGTTGTCTCATTTTTTTAAAACACACACACACACACATATATATATATATATGTATACACAAGCACACACACACACACACACACATGCATTAGTTCATTAGTTACAGTATGATTACTTTTGTATTTTATTTTAAAAGCCAAAGTAGCAACACTGTTGTTAACTCTTTAATTTGACTACTAAGAGAATTTTGTTAGTATTTGCATAGATGGTATAGATCAGGAATTGGCTAGTACATGACTCATTATAGTATATGTGACACATTGAATTGAGCTGGGCTATTGTTAATATCACTTGAACAACTCACTTAATAAGGAAAAAAACAAAAAAAGAATTTATATATATATATATTTAATTTTTTCCTAACTTGAGTAATTTTTGAGATATCCGAGCAGATAGTTAAGCAAAGAATTGATCAAGCAAACAAATGTGACAGAAGGAAAATAGAAGAGGCACCTAATTTTCTAGTGGTTGGATATGTTGCATCAATGGACAGACAGTTGTAGAACACAATTCCGATTGAATACAGTGAAATTAACACTAATGACTGTGGTGTAGATAATAATTTCTTTCAAGCTTGAGCAATTTTCTCATGGCTTTCCAGTGACTTCCTTGTGTGAATAAGATTAATGATAGGTAAATAGACAGAATTAGAATACAGTGTTTTCCTGTTAAGGAAGATTGTTTTACGATTTATTTTATAGTCACAATGGTATCGTCTGGGAACCAGTTTCAACTTGGAGTCTGTTTGTGTCTAGTAAAAGGCACTCATCCATAGAATTTCCTGTTCTACTTATATACCTGTATGTGTTCAATCTTTTGTTAATGATATCCAGGTAATAATTGCGGCCATGGCGTTGATTTGATGATAATAATAATGGTGTTGGTAGTGATGTGATTGTTGCTTAGTCTCAGGACTGCCCTGATTTGACAGATTTCTGGTCATTCCAGCCATGACCATCTTGCCTTATTCAGGGCTATATTATCCTAGATTCTAATGTCTTCTTAGTCTTAGTTTCTCCTGTCATCTATGGTGCAGCAAATAACAGGAGATCTCTATCCAGGATGGTTACAAGCCCTATAATTAATCTGCTTCAAGGTCACTCCTTTGCTAATCTGCCATGCCCTTGCTAACTTATCGGGTCCTTGCTAATCTGCCAGGCACTTCCTAATCTGTCAGGCTCTTGTTTATCTGCCTGTGCCCCCCCTCCTTTTGCTCCCACTTCAGATAAGGCTCTCACCAGTCTGTTTGTGGCTGAGCATTTCCTGCCATTTCTTGGTGGTGGTAGGGTATGTTTCGAGGGAAATTTGACTGCTTTTTCTATAGAAGGCCTGGTGGTTCCCTTGGTGTTTATGAGGATGCTGACGATGATGGTGGTGGTGGTGGTGGTGGCAATCAAGTTAATATGGTGCTACAATGGTAAGCGGTAGATAAAAGTGATGATGATGATGATGATAATGGTGGTAGTAATGTTGTTGATGATAATGATGCTGATGTTTTTTATTCGTGTTTTATAGTTCCTTGTTTTATTTATTTATTTATTTTTTATATACATTAATCATGTCTTTGCTGAAATAAATATTATGATCAGAAGTCTAATTAATTATTCGTTTCTGTCAAATAGATAACATTGTGCTTGCATGTGTGTATGTGTGCATGTGTGTATGTGTGCATGTGTGTGTGTGTCTGTGCATGTGTGCGTGCGTGCGTGTTTGTCTGTGCACGTGTGTGTGTGTGCGTGTGTATGTGTGTGTGTGTGTGTGCAGAGGTGGGAAGAGCTTGGTGTTTATCAGACCATCAGTTAATAAAATATACAGAACTGTGTTTGTATTTAAACCAGGACATATCTTTTAATCTTCCTTCTTTTATTCTCATAGTTCTCCTTCCACCGCCACCCCCTTCATCATCATCCCCTTCATCATCATCATCATCATCATCATCATCATCTCTCTCCCGCTCTCCCTTTTGTTCTTTCTCTATCTTTCTTGTTCTATTTCTTGTTTGCATCACATGCACTTAAACACACACGCACACACACACACACACACATGGTCACTTGCACACACCCACAAGCACACACACACACACATGCACAAACACCACACATACTGCCTCTCTCATGAATAACAATGAATACTCACACACACTCACCCACACTCACCCAGCTGGTGACTGTCATGGTTACATGGCTATTGATATCATACATGCTACATGTTCACATGAAATAGTGAAGAGAATACACATGCATGATGGCTTTGAACACACAATACTTACACACATACACATGTGTGTTTCCATATATACATGTGTGTGTGTGTGTGCATACATATTCACGAGTGGGTGCTGAAAAGTTCCTGGCTTTGGGTAAAAGAAAATACAGGAGGATCAGTGTTAATAATGATTCTGTTCCACATATTCCCCTCTCAGATTCACACACTTATTGCGGTGGTCCCTCAGTTTCTCTAAGCCCTGTAAAAGAACTTGGACGGTTGGGCCTCCAACTAGGCCTTTCATGGTACCCTTGCACTTTTCAGCACCCCCATGCATATCATCATTGTCATTGTTTTTTCTCATTCCTTTTTCATGTTGCATGGGTCGGTCCTATCAGTTTATTGTGTGTGTGTGTATATTTTAAACCTATATACTGTCACCTTTATACAGTCACACAGATCTTATATAGACATGTCTATACATAACCTATCCCACATTCTGTCACAGATATAAACCTGTATGCTTAAGCTATCATGTGTTTGTGATCACGGAAGTGTGGCTGAAACGTGTATATCCTTTTAATTATAACTACACATAGACATTCATTCCTACAGAATCTGTTACACACACACACACACACACACACACTATATTACATTCATTAATACATGTAATCAACCATGCATGATTCAGTCATATACACTCTCCTATACACACACATACATACATACAAACTCATACATATAAAGGTACTTGCATACGCGTGACCACCCCCTCCTACACACAACCATTACCCAATCCAACTCTTAATGATTCCACACTTTTTCTTTTACATTTATCTGTATTGCCATATATATATATATATATACATATTTCATTCCAGGGTGAAAAACTAGAGGTAGTCGATAGCTTCCGCTATCTGGGCGACCAAGTTAGTAGTGGGGGTGGGTGCGCTGAAAGTGTAGCTGCTAGAATAAGAATAGCCTGGGCAAAGTTTAGAGAGCTCTTACCCCTGCTGGCGACAAAGGGACTCTCACTCAGAGTAAAAGGCAGACTGTATGACGCATGCGTACGAACAACCATGCTACATGGCAGTGAAACATGGGCTGTAACTGCTGAGGACATACGTAAGCTCGCAAGGAATGAAGCCAGTATGCTCCGTTGGATGTGTAATGTCAATGTGAATACCCATCAGAGTGTAAGTATCTTGAGAGAAAAGCTGAACATTAGAAGCATCAGTTGTGGCGTGCAAGAGAGAC
>NC_068993.1:9696958-9699880 GCF_001194135.2 Octopus bimaculoides
AGGATCGTGGTTTCGATTTCCCAGACTGGACTTTGTGAGTGTTTATTGAGTGAAAACACCTAAATCTCCACGAAGCTCCGGCAGGTGGGGGAGGGGGTGAGCCCTGCTGTACTCTTTCACCACAACTTTCTCTCACTCTTTCTTCCTGTTTCAAAGGGTCAGCCTTGTTACACTCTGTGTCATGCTGAATCTCCCTGAGAACTACATTAAGGGTACACGTGTCTGTGGAGTGCTCAGCCACTTGCATGTTAATTTCACGAGCAGGCTGTTCCGTTGATCGGATCAACTGGAACCCTCGACGTCGTAACAGTTTAGTATTATCAGTTAGCTTGCTCTAACTTATTGCACAACTTGCAACAAGTTCACAGGTGCCAAGCCTTCTTTCAACATTTTGTGTTTGAAATCATTACTCAGTCGGTGATTGTATTGATAACGAGAAACATGTTAGACAGCTTCCTTTGGTGAATGTTACAACAACACCTTACAACAGAGTGTGTGTGTGTTGGCACTCCGTCGCTTACGACGTCGAGAGTTCCAGTTGATCCAATCAACGGAACAGCCTGCTCATGAAATTAACGTGCAAGTGGCTGAGCACTCCACAGACACGTGTACCCTTAACGTAGTTCTCAGGGACATTCAGCGTGACACAGTGTGACAAGGCTGACCCTTTGAATTACAGGCACAACAGAAACAGGAAGTAAGAGTGAGAGAAAGTTGTGGTGAAAGACTAGAGCAGGGTTCACCACCATCCCCTGCCGGACCCTCGTGGAGTTTTAAGTGTTTTCACTCAATAAATACTCACAACGCCCAGTCTGGGAATCAAAACCGCGATCCTATGACCGCAAGTTCGCTACCCTAACCACTGGGCCATTGCGCCTCCACAACAACGGAGTATAGTATTAAACTATGGATGTGTGCTGGAGGAAGCAAGCCAGTAATTGCCCTGTTTTGGAACCTCTGCAACCTACGACACCATCAACGCTATCGTTTATGAAATGTGGTATATAAAATTTTAAAAATGAAATAAAAAAAAACATAACAAAAAGGAATTGGAAAATAGAGCAACCACCAACAACTCACTGATTTACCAACTATGAAAACACACACACACACACATGCAAAGAAAACAAACACAAATAAAAATGCTGAAATACAACAACAATAACAAGAAGCTGCGTATTGAGAACCTGGAATGCTTTAGACCGACTTAAGATTTATGGCTGTGTAAGAAGAGAAACGGCAAGTATGAAGAGACACTGGGGTGGTGGTGGTGGTGGTGATGGTGTTGGCAGCGGTGGCGGCAGCTGTGGCGATCATGGTGGTGGCATTGGTGATGATGATGGTGGGTTTTGTTGGTGGGGGTGGTAATGTTGGAGATGGTGTTGGTGATGATGGTGATGGAAGTGGTGGTGGAAAGGGATTCAGTGTGCAATGCCAGATGCACACACACACACACATGTGCATACAATACACAAACACACACGTGTGTGCATACATTACACACAGACACACGTAGAGATGAGGGTGGTGGTGGTGGTAGTGGTAGGGGAGGTGAGAGAGAATTACAATTTTAGACATACCTGATGTATTGTTGTTAGGAAAACAAAACAACAGGTGAGTTTCATTATCTAGGTGATGTAATTAGTCTTTGAAGTGCAGAGCTGTTGATTGCTGCTTTGTGTTAATAATGGTTCAAAGATAGCGGAAGGAGGTTAGTGAACTACTATCCTAGTTGGCAGCAAAAGACAGACTATATATATACATATGTGTGTATATATATATATATATATATATATATATATATATACATACACACACACACATACATACATACACATATACACACCTGCATACACATATATGTGTATAAATGTATGTGTGTGTGTGTACTGTTGATGATAATGAAATTGGTAGTGATGATTATGATGATATTATTATTATTATTGGCATTATGTCGACCAGCTGTTGTCACATGTAGGATGAATCCGACTTTCAGCCAAATCCATCGTGAGGATCACTCCGTGACCCACCTTTAACGAAGCAGGGCAGGCAGTGTTCTGCTATCTAGTGGCTATGGCAAAAGAGGTCGTGCGGTGGGCAAAGCAACAAAAGATGTTTCAACACACAAGTTCCCATCAAGAATCTTACAAACCAAATACAAAAGCACAATGTATACCATCATCAGCATCATACTCTTGTTTGCCATGCTGGAATGGGTTGGTTGGTTTGACAGGAGCTGGCAAGCCAGAGGACTGCACCAAGCTCCACTGTCTGTTGTGGCATGGTTTTTACATATGTGTGTATGTGTGTGTGTTTATGTATGTATCATCATTACCATACGTCCATTTTCCATGCTGGCATGGGCTGGACAGCTTGACAGGAGGTGGCACGCCAGAGGACTGCACCAAACTCCACTGTTTTGGCATAATTTTTATGGCTGGATGCCCTTCCTAACACCAACCACTTTACAGATTGGATTGGGTGCTTTTAGTTTACAGGTTCAGTATTTATATGAGATGTGACTGCCATTACTTTGCCAGAATCGGTAGAGCATCGAATAAAACATATTCAAATACACAACATTATTCAATCAGATAATGCAATGTTCCTTTTTGTTTCAATTGTTTTTTTTTTTTGTTTTTCAGATTGAGAATGAATGCCAAAAATCTGTTAAAACTAACATGGAAAAGATTACAAACGACTATCAACAAATGAAGAAAGAAAATGCTGCGTTGATGGCAAAACTAAAAGAAAAATCTTAACTGATCTTAAATGAGGGGGGGAAACTAAACGAATAAAATTTATTTCCTAATATTCCAGATATTGATTAATAAGGTAAGTAAATATTGATGCCCTGTGGGTGTTGAAACTCTACTGGTGTTGATAATGATGGCATTATTATTATTATTATTATTATTATTA
>NC_068993.1:9700828-9705233 GCF_001194135.2 Octopus bimaculoides
ATTTATCCAGTGGAATCTTTAAAGCATCAGAAAACATGCCTTCTTCCAGCTCTTTACATTCTGAGTTCAAATTTCCACCAAGACCAACTTTGTCTTTCATCTTTTGGGGTCGAAATAAAGTACCAGTCATGTACCGGCATGAATGGTGTCAACTAAGACCTCCCTTCAAAACTGCTAGTATTGTGCCTATATTAGCAATATATATATGTATATATATACATATATATGTAGATATATATATGTATGTATATATATATATATATATGTATGTATATATATATATATATATGTATGTATATATATATGCATATATATGTATATATATATATATATATATATATATATATATATATATATATATATATATATATATATATATATATATATATATATATATGTATATGTATATGTATGTATATATATTCATATATATATATGTATAAATAAAAGCAGTATGCTGGCAGATTTGTTGGGCAATATGCTTGGCAGCATTTCTTCTGATTCTCTAGGTTCCCGAGTTCAAATCCTCCTGAGATCAACTTTGCCTTTCATCTTTTCAGGGAAGTACCGGAGTTGATGCAATCCCACCAAAATTGCTAGTCTTGTACCATTATTATTATTATTATTATTATTATTATTAGCCCCATTTTTTTTTTCTCAGGCCTAAAATAAGGTCCGTTTGCTGCTGTTAGGATATTTATCTGCCTAATTGAAAACCAATGTTGCTGGTGCTTGTTGATGAGAAAAAAAAAAAAAAAGAAAAAAAAGAGAGCACATAACTATTTTCTTGTAATTTTCTATACAAACAATAAAACAAACAAAAAATTCTCACAAATATCTTTTGTCACTCTTGATGATGTTGATATTATTGTTGTTGTTATTATTGTTTGATCCCAGATGAACCCTGATTAGGCAAACCTATGTTGAAAGGCATTCCAGTTCTGAACATCCCACCTTTTTTTTTTTTTTCTAGGTGGAATAATACATTATTTACTCTTTTACTTGTTCCAGTCATTTGACTGTGGCCATGCTGGAGCACCCGTAACATTCAAGCCCTTCTGTATAGTTTTTATTAGCAGCATAATTTGAAGGCGCAGGAGTGGCTGTGTGGTAAGAAGCTTACTTACCAACCACATGGTTCCGGGTTCAGTCCCACTGCATGGCACCTTGGGCAAGTGTCTCCTACTATAGCACACAGGCCGACCAAAGCCTTGTGAGTGGATTTGGTAGATGGAAACTGAAAGAAGCCCATTGTATATGTATATATATATATGTATGCGTGTGTTTGTTATTTGTGTCTGTTTGTCCCCCACTATCGCTTGACAACCAATGTTGGTGTGTTCGTTACTTAGCGGTTCGGCAAAAGAGAGACCGATAGAATAAGTACTAGGCTTACAAAAAATACGTCCTGGGGTCAATTTGTTCGACTAAAGGTGGTGCTCCAGCATGGCCTCAGTCAAATGACTGAAACAAGTAAAAGAATAAAAGAAGAGAGACGAAGTGGATTAGTTAAATTTGACCTGGAAATTGAAATAAACACTTGATAAACGATTCGTTTTTGATATCTGCCTTTGTTATGAATGCTCCTTAGATTTACATTTTGAAGAAAACAAGCTAATGTTATTAGATAATTGATAACAACTGCCGCCAAAACAGATCAGATATCTGTTTTGTTGGATACTGACCAACTTTAAGTAAACTGCATACTTCGTCTTGTTTTTCCTCTTGCCAGCATTTCTTTAGTCTCTCATTCCTCCCCTTCTCTCTCTCCTCCTCCCCTTCTCTCTCTCCTCCTTCCCTTTTCTCCTCTTTCTTTTTTAGTTCAGTTACTTTCATGTCTTTCCTGTGTTTGTATATATTTTTTTTTTAGTATATTACCTGGCAGAATACAAAACCAGGGGAGTAAAAATATAAGGTGTCACGTAGATGTAGTGAATGCTCTGCAGAAATCTGATAAGTATGTGGGGCAAAAAAAAAAAAAAAGAATTCAACAACATCATCAACAAAATGTAGGGGAGGAAGGGCCGGAGACAAAACCAACAGCCATGATTAGGGTAAGAGTGGAAAAAATAAAAAATGAAATAAACACTAATAAAATATGTGCTACTAAAAACATTGGAGTCAATCAAAGGCGACTGAAACAGTATGGAGAAAAGACAAGTATAGAAACATAATCAGGAAGTTTTTCACAATTAGCAACCTCCTTTCTATCATTGGCAAGCGGTTTGAAGATGCAGAGCTCAGGGATATCTCGTGCTCCCTGTACCAGAAGTGTGCTACAAAGAACAGAACACGCTTCCTTGATATTACGAAAATGAGTCATGCACTAGGAGATGGCATCTCTGATGCTTTGATTGACATGCATGCCATCACAGGCTGTGATACAGTCAGTGTCTTTGCTGGCTGTGGAAAGTTGGCAGCGTCTAAATATATGAAATCCAACAAGACCTTCAGTGAACTGAGGTGGTCTTGGGATGTATCTTCTGCTCTGTTTCAAAAGCTGTAGATGATAACCTGTCAAATGTACATGCCTTCGATACCAGCTCTTTTGCGTTAGATGTGGAGAAATTTAGTCGAGTCAACTATCTCCATGTGAAGGCTGCCTATTCATGCATTCTCTTCGTGGTAACTACCAAGCAGCCATCTGTAGAAGACGTCTACAGGCCTAACCCTTTGTTTCAAGCCCCATCGGCTGTGGTTGGACATTAGACGAGGAGAGTGATCTCGCCATTGCTTGGATGCGCAGCTCACTTGCACCGGATGCTATTCTTCAACTTTTGTCCCGAAAATCTGTGAGCTCCTGCAAACTACCAACGTGTAGCTGCCTCAGCAATGACTTGAGGTGCGTAGACACGTGCAAGCTACGAACATGCGACAACCAAAGCTCCTGAATTCAGTGACAGAAAAGCCAGAATTAGAACTTATGGGAGGATGACCACAATGATTAGTTTCATGGTGTGTTGGGTACCCATGGCAGATCCAGAACCTGGCTAACCTACAGCTGCTATACTACCAGAAAATCTTTGTCAACTTGGAAACAAATTGACACAATCTTACCAATAGAGAAAGAATCCGTTTCTAGCCCAGAGCCAAGGCTCCTTCATTGGAATTTTATTATCAACAGCAGGATACGTATGTATGTATGTATGTGCAGATTTGTATCTTTTATGTATATATTCGCATGCATATAGTTGCATATCTAGACATGCTCATATATATTTGAATGATAAACTTCTGGAAAGTTTTATGGATTTTTACAATTCCAGTGATGGATTGGATCTGTAGTCTTCGAATTAGCTTTCTCCTTTCTGGTTTTGAGGAGCCTAATTTCTCAAGATTGGTTTTTTAGGCAGTATGTTACATATCCCAAGGTTCCAATAATTACAGGTATAAACCTGAACTTGTAATCTGGATAGAGTAACTGCAGATTTCTCAGTAGTTCAGCATAGGTGTTCTCTTTTTAACTGATCTTCAGCTGTATGTTAACATCTGCTGAGCAGCTAATTCCCATAACTGTACACAGTTTTTCTTCTCTATCCCAAATCATTATGTCAGGTCTGTTGTGCTTACATTTTATTGAGGTCTTCAATGGTACGTTCCACCAGTATTCCCTTTTATTGTGAGTGGCTATGGCGTGTACGTGTGTGTGTGTGTGTGTGAATATGTGTTTTTTAAGTATGATTGATTTTAATGTATGGTAACAGGTTAATAATCATTGATTAGGTCTATTGAGAAGGGGGGGGGGTAAGGGAGCGGGATAAGAATTAGGACGGAAAAGAAAAACGTCAAACCAAAGAAATGTTATGAAAAACACCAACAAACAAAATAATGGAAAACGAAAAGAAAAACAGTATTCAAAATACAAGAGAGAGAGAGAAAGAGAGAAGGAGAGATAGAGAGAGGGTGAGAAAGCGAGTTGTATGTCGACTTTGCTAGATTGTCTTGGCGGAAAGAGCGAGGGAGGGATTGAGAGAGAACGAAAGAGAGAGAGGTGGGAGAGAGGGGAAGATAGATAGAGAGAGAGAGAGAGAAAGAGAGAGAACGAGAAAAAAGAGAAAGAAAGTGACAGAAAGAGAAAGAAAAAGAAAGAGAAAGGGAAAGTAAGTGAAAGAGGGAGAAAGAGAGAGAAAGAAAATGAGTGAGTAACTGAGAGAAGAAGTAAAAAGGGTGAGAGAGAGAGAGAGAAAGTGAGAGGCAGAAAGAAAGAGAGGGTTAGAGGAAGAGAAGGAGAGAGAAAGAATGAGTTTTTTTTTATACATATGAACTTATATGTTTGATATCGATTCTTGTTTGAAGATTTTAATCTTATTGACTGACCAACCAAATACGAACATTAATTTTATTTTTTATGTATTACCATATATATATATACATATATATATATATAGGTATATATATTTTTTTA
>NC_068993.1:9705834-9706440 GCF_001194135.2 Octopus bimaculoides
TATATATATATATATATATACATGATATATATATAAATATATATGAGATATATATATATATCATATATATGATATATATATATATATATATATATATATATATCATATATATATCATATATATATATATCATATATATGTGATATATATATGAGATATATATCTATATATGATATATATATTTATATATGTGATGTATATATGTATATATATATTACATTAATTTAAATGCAGTGCCATCTTCTGCTTCACAAATAAATAAATTGAATTTTAACAAGTAGGACAGTCTTCTTGTCCTAGATTTAGTAGTTGATAAAGAGATAAATGAATTAGAGATGAATTACAACCCTTACAACCCTATGACCCCACTATGGTCCACAGAACTTGTAGTCTATTCTCAGCTGTAATAGCGACAACATGAATTTCTTCCATCTTCTTGCTCTGTTAAAATATTTAAGAAAAATTATATTAATGTGTTCTACTTGTTAAAATTCCATTTATTTATTTGTGCAGCTGAAGATGGCATTACACATTCTTTATAAGAATCTATTCTTTATATATATATAATACACCCCAGGTAGTATTCTTTGTTAATTGTCTGGCCACA
>NC_068993.1:9706635-9708204 GCF_001194135.2 Octopus bimaculoides
CTTACTCAACGCGTCACTGCGGGCGAATGGCGCAACCTACAGACACGAAAAATTTTGCACATGCTTAGGAAGGACGCAGCCACCTGATACCCATACGGATTTTGCTCACCCATTATTATTTTGTGCAAAAAAAATATAAAAAAATTAAGATCGGGTACTTTTTGACTACAGCTCGTATATACATCAAGTGATTCTTATATACATGTGCGTGTGATGATTCTTGCATATGTGTGTGTGTGTGTGTGTGTGTGTGTGTGTGTGTGTGTGTGTGTGTATGTTTAAAAATACATAACATGCATGCACACACATACACACGCACGAACACACACATGAAAACGCACTAAATGACCATCATATACAAAATGCGTAGCATGTTTGCGCCAATAAGTATATACATACAAATACACACACACAAACATATATATATATATATATATATATATATATATATATATATATATATATATATATATACAGACGCATTCATAGCCATACAAGTACACACAAACACTCACACGCTCACACACGCAAGCACACGCATATACAAATGATTAATTATAGCTCTTCCAATTTCGTAAAATTATCTTGTGTGTGTGAGCACACGTGTGCGTGTGTGCGTGTGCGTTATAAAGCTTGTTATTAATATAAAACAGGCGAAAGAATCTGCCTAACAATAGAGCTAGTTGTTTTTACAAATGAATTCTTGTTATTATTATCACAAATGACTATTAGATTGCTAATTAAGCTACAAAGACAGAGAGCAAAAATACTCTTTGCATATGACATCTATCTATCAATCTGTCTGTCTGTCTGTCTGTCTGACTATCTATCTATCTATCTATCTATCTATCTATCTATCTATCTATCTATCTATCTATCTAAATGTTTTAGTCTAAAATCTTTTAGTTTAAACTATAGCATCGTTTAGATATGTGTTACTTCTATCTTTATTATTTTAACCTAAAACTTCGTTTAAATTGTATTTTAAACGAAAGATTCGTTAGAATTAGTTTTTGCATATAATGTTCCTGTTAGTTTATATTATAATAAACGTAAAGTTAATTATGGAACGTTTATAATTTTGATATTTTTAATAATATTTTTCTATCTTAATATAATAAGTATTTTATATACATTCATTTGTTATTTATTGTTGGTTGATATATACATTCTTTTATTATTATTATTGTTGTATTTTGACCTGAAGATTAGCTATATTTTTGAATAGAATTGATTTTCGATAGTTTTAATCGATTTATATATTTTTCTCATTGAAAATTTGGTTATGAAACACGTGTAGCCGTTTTATTATCATTATCTTATGATATTTACTTTGTATTATATTATACTTAATTACTGTGCTTTTACTTATTAATTTTTCTATCTGTGACAGTAGATTTTCATCGATGAGTTCATGAACCTTGGTTCTTTTCCCTAAAATTATATATTTATATTTTATACCGTGAAACTTAATTTAATTTTAATTTTTAATAAATTGGATTTAATTGAGTTTTTACCTGTAAATTTGGATTTTTATCCCTAATATATATATATATATATATATATATA
>NC_068993.1:9708558-9710656 GCF_001194135.2 Octopus bimaculoides
TGTGTGTGTGTGTGTGTGTGTGTGTATGTGTGTGTGTGTTTGTGTGTGTGTGTTTGTCCCCCCACCGATGCTGGTGTGTTTACGTCCCCGTAACTTAGCGGTTCGGCAAAAAGAGACCGATATAATAAGTATTAGGCTTTCAAAGAATAAGTCCTGGGGGGCGATTTTCTCGACTAAAGGCGGTGCTCCAGCATGGCTGCAGTCAAATGACTGAAACAAGTAAAAGAGTTAGAGTACAGCAATAACGAGCGTAAATTAAAGTGATGGGCAATGATGACAAAAGAGTGAATATTAGTTTAAAGATGTTGACTCAGCCCCAGAATTTCCATACACCCAGTCCAGGCTTGCGCCTAGGAGACATAACTTCAATGCCACTGTAAAAATTGCAGTATGGGCAGAGATGGTGGTTGCTCGTCCTTTCATATTGGGGTGTGGTCGTGTTAGACAGTAAAACTCCATTACATAGATATATAATTATAACCTAAGAGAAAAGAAGAAAATGCTTTTATTTCATTGATTTACAGTTGTTTCATCGAAAATCAATCTCGTGAGCATGACTACATTATTATGCAACACTATATGCAACCACTGATACATGAGGTGTCATAAGAAAGAAAATCGAAGATCGATTTTTCAGAATCATACATAAAAATTATTTGCTGTGGACACTTAAATGAACGATAATTCACACCTATATCGATGTGCGTGTTTAAATGGATACATTTGCATGTTACACGCCAAAGAAAAAAAAAAAAAAAAGAACAAACCAGGTTGAGTTGACCGGTCAAGAAGAGGAATGAATTGTAAAAAATAGAAGAAAGAAAATAAAGAATAAAACAAAAGTTTTTGCTTTTAGACAATATAATGAAATATAATCTCGTCAACAGTATCTGTATTAAAGATACTTTGTAGTCTATTTGTGTGCCGCTTTATAGCAGTCAGCCGTAAATTGGCATTATCGGAGTTGGATGATTTTAACCACAGAATCCAGCAGTTACACGAGTACATGCACCCACACGCGCAGAGGGGGGGGGGGAAAAAAAGACATTCCATTGTTATTCTGGGAAGAGAGTCTGAGAGAACAGAAAACTGACAACAAACACCAAGATTTCTGTCTACAAGGTGTGCGTCCTCAGATAAGTGCAGCATCTTTCACGTCTTCCACCTTCGTAGCTTGAGACCCATTTTGGATATTAAGTGGACTAACACTGAAATCCTCAACCGCGCCAAGATGCCCAGCGTATTCACCCTGCTCCCACAGTACCGTCCGCGCTGGATCGGACACGTATATCTTATGCAGGATGGAAGAATCCCAAAAGACCTCCTGCATGGGCAACCGGCACAAGAGCATGAGAACGACCTCATTTTCGTTTCAAGGAAGTCGGCAATAGAGATATGAAGTCCTAAGATGGGAGGAGGTCACAAGTGATCGCCTACGCTGGAGAATGAAGCGAGAGGAAGAGAAAATGAAACTTTCCACCGAAAAAAAAAGCGCGCTCGAAGAAAGGAAAACTCGGTAGCACCGGTAGAGAACATCTTCAAATGCATTCGCTGCATGCATGACTGTCACTCGCGTGTGGGTCTGTGCAGCCACAACAGACACTGCACTGCCATCAGCAGCTGACACAAAATTCTTCAGGTGCAGAACCATGGTATTTCGAAGTTTTCTAAACGTACCTTTATAATAGTGGTTCTCAACCGAGGTCCATATAGCCTTGCGGGTCCATATAAGCTTTAGTTAACAGACCCACACACTCCGGGACAAATAGTGTGCTTAGCCGCGCCCCGCAGTAATGCCCACGTTGTTGTTGCCGCGGAGAATGGCCAGCGATACTCGCTACAACAGCCATTGCCACCTCGCGGGGGTCATTTCTCAGAAGGGCTGCCATCATCACGATTTTGCAATTATTTCAGAACTGTACTAATTTATTTCGTTTTGGGATTTGGTTTGCAAGATTTTTTATGTGATTTCGTGTGTTGAAGCATATTCTGTTGTGTCTGTGGAGAGTCATTTTCTTATCGTGCCTTAAAATTTAACACACTCACCGTTAAAATTTCCACTTATTTCTTATTTTTATTTTCCTAAAATTTTCGTTGC
>NC_068993.1:9710682-9712817 GCF_001194135.2 Octopus bimaculoides
ACCTTTTCAAGAAAGTCAAGACTATTGAAAAGGTTGCAAGACGCAACGAAAATTTTAGGAAAATAAAAATAAGAAATAAGTGGAAATTTTAACGGTGAGTGTGTTAAATTTTAAGGCACGATAAGAAAATGACTCTCCCCAGACACAACAGAATGTACTAATTTACTCAATGATAAAGTGGCGATTGTACGATAAAAAGTCCTGAAATTCCAGAATGATACACAGTTATGAAATTGGTTGAGAGAAGATATATACAAGATCGTACTAAAGCTTTTTGTAAATTGTGTATTGTTGAAATACGAGTTGGCGAAACCGGTTTTAACAAAGCTTGCTTCAACTAACATAATAAAACTAGTGCAGAAATAAATTCAAATTTACAACAATTTATAGAAGTAGGTTTTTTTTTTCCCTCCCAGTAGCTGAATAACAAAATTAGAACTACATTTTATTATGTGTAACTTGTAGCTTCGACCATTTAAGAGAACCTATTAATAAAGGAATTCCTTTATCCATCCATTGTAGTTGATTTGAAACAGCACATAGCAAATTGCTCGACACATATAAAAAAATGTTATTGCTCCAACTTTACTGAAAGTAAACATTGGAGACATATACAATTGTAAATTCTCCTTGAATTTCGATGTAGCCATTGGTATCACTTGTGAAAAGAATTTATGTGTGTGTGTGCGTTTATGCGTGTTTGTTCGATATTGCGATAAATGATAAACTAAAACTGTGTCACTGCTTTAAAGGTTAATTCCGGTTACAAATTCATTGCTGAAGTGTTGAATCAAGTCGTGAAAAAGTTCCCGACTGATGTGGGAATTAATATTAAAACCTTTTTACCCGTGGAGCAGACGAAGTTTCAAACTTTTGTAGGATTAGTGGTTCTCTCTATACTTTAATGAAATGAAATCATCTGTACTTGATTCTCATGGAATGGGTTTTCACTTACTCTTCTCCCCCCCTCTCTCTCTCTCACACACACACACACACACACACATTCTCTCCTTCTCTCTCTTTATTTAGTGAAATATTTCTTTCTTGCATAGATTATTTGCCAAGAGAAACTTACTACTGGTTCCACAGATGACCGTTACGAAAAGAACCTCACAGAAAAATATGAAAAATTAATGAACGATGGTGAAGAACCATAGAAAACAATCCGTTGTTCAATCATAAGATGGCTAACGGCAAATACCAGCATAAAAAAGAATTCTTAGACAGGTAGATGCGTTATAATTACATTTTCAAACGGTATAGCTTAGCTGTGGCAATGGAATTACACGTTATGTAACACTCATATACTACTAATGAAATTTATTTAAATATTTATGAGATCTGCTTAGCGACATTTTGTCCGTCTTTATGCTCTGAGTTCAAATCCCGCTGCGGTCGACTTTGTTTTTCGTCCTTTCGGGGTCGATAAAATAAATAGTTGAGTGCGTTGGTCGATGCAATCGATTTGGTCCTCCCCACAAAATTGCTGGCCTTGAGCCAAAGTTTGAGACCTCTCTCGAAATTCCTATAATTTTGAAACGAATTTAGACAATGATTCACAGTCCTTCCAATGTGAAATAAAAAAAAATATATATAATAATTTGGATATGAGTTCTCTAACCGTTCAACCAGTAAAATTTCGTCAAAACAAATTTCTCAAGAATTACGAGACACTGTTAAAAAAAAAAAAAGGTGTACGAGATTAACGAACATGCAAAGAACTCCTCCAGAGTGTTCATAAAAATATTGGTTTCAAATTTTGGCACGAGACCAGAAATTTCGGGGGTGGGGGGTAAACCAAATTATATCGATTCCAGCGATCAACTGATACTTATTTTATCGACCCTGAAAGGATAAAGGGTAAAGTCGACTTTGGTAGAATTTGAACGCGAACACGGACGAAATGCTGCTTAGTATTTTGCCAGATGTGCTAACGCTTCAGCCAGCCTGCCGCCTTAGTGAACTGAGAAATGTTGAAACCCTCATAAGAATTTTTTTTTATGAGAGTTTGCTTTCATCGTACATATCCATCTTTTGTGCCACTTCTTTCAGTGGAGGTGCAATGGCCCAGTGGTTAGGGCAGCGGACTCGCGGTCATAGGATCGCTGTTTCGATTCCCAGACCGGGCGTTATGA
>NC_068993.1:9712980-9713901 GCF_001194135.2 Octopus bimaculoides
TATTGAGCGAAAACACCTAAAGCTCCACGAGGCTGCGGCAGGGGATGGTGGCGAACCCTGCTGTACTCTTTCACCACAACTTTCTCTCACTCTTTCTTCCTGTTTCTGTTATGCCTGTAATTCAAAGGGTCAGCCTTGTCACACTGTGTCACGCTGAATGTCCCCGAGAACTACGTTAAGGGTACACGTGTCTGTGGAGTGCTCAGCCACTTGCACGATAATTTCATGAGCAGGCTGTTCAGTTGATCGGATCAACTGGAACTCTCGACGTCGTAAGCGATGGAGTGCCCTTCTTTCAACTTTGGTTGATCAATTTAAAATTGTCTATCTTGAAAGCTGACCAACGGTGAAGATGAACTGTTATCACTAATTCTCAAAACGTCTTGAACTCGTGACCGCTATATCACATCACACTTCAAAACCTATGCATTTACAATCAAAGAGCTACAAAATATATAATAAACAAAAGAGATAATGAAGACCTTAGTACAGGGGGTGGACTTGCACCCTCTAATATTTTGTTGGGGGTGCAAAATTCAATATTGCATCCTCTACGTACCTTTCACATGTTTAGAAAATAGTGTTTAAAAATTGATCTGTAAAATGTTGCTTTGAAGTTAGGTTTCACATTCTAGTGATAGAGATTTGTATCCTTGTTAGAACCAACTTCTTTCTTATGGGAAGACTCCAAATGGATAAATCACAGAAGGGAACACAGACACCCATATACATACATATATATATGTATGTGTGTGTGTTTGTGTACTTGTACATATGTATATACATATATATATATATATATATATATATATATATATACACATATGTTTGACTCGTGTTTATATGTTCTGTCTTGGTATTCCGCTGAAGATAGCTGACCAAGCAAGATATTTTTTTATTTTGCTAAAATAGCTTGAAACC
>NC_068993.1:9714858-9715457 GCF_001194135.2 Octopus bimaculoides
TATATATATATATATATATATATATATGTTGCATTCCATCGAATCCTCGTGCTTACCAAGTCGTCTGTTCGTCTTTGGAACCAAATTCCTCTTGAACTGGAATATTGGATCTCTTGAAACGTCTCAGGAATTAAAGAACCCGAAAAGATTCCTGCTAGACTCTTCTGCGTTAAATAGGCCGACTACTAATTTAACTAATAAACACATAAATAAACATAAAATATGAAAATAAAATAAAAGAATTTTTTAGCAAAAATAATAAATAAATAGAAAAAAAAATAGGTCGTGGTTTCCAATGACGCATGAATGAATGTCTTATATTTAGCTGCGTATTACCGACACGTGTGAGTGGCTGATTAATATGCAGATGCCCGTACGTGCGTTCGCTAAAACACATACACTCACACGCACGCACACATATACATACGCACGCACACTCACGCACATGCAAGCAAGCACGCATACATTCACACAAGCGCATACACATACACCCACACGCACATAGATAGACACATGCACAGGCGCATGCATTTTAGACTGGTGTAATTACATACATATATGCATATATATATATACATACATATATATATATACATATA
>NC_068993.1:9715833-9718786 GCF_001194135.2 Octopus bimaculoides
TATGTATACATATATATACATACATATACATTCCTATGCTGAAGCAAACATACATACGTGCATACATACACATACATACACACACATACATACGTATATATATAGAGAGAGAGAGGGGGGAAAGAGAGAGAGAAAGATAGAGATAGAGAAAGAGAGAGAGATAGGTAGATAGATGGATAGATAAGTGCTTTTAAGTATATGTGTGTACGTAGGCATACACATACAGACACATACGTAAATATATGATGCATACATGTGTGTGTGTGTTTGCGTGTGGGTTTGTGTGTGTGTGTTTGTGTGTTTGTGTTTGTGTGTTTGTGTGTGTGTGTTTGCGTGTGTGTGTGTGTGTATGTGTGTGTGTGTGTGTTTGTGTGTGTGAGTGCGTGTTTGTGAGTGTGTGTGTATATATATGTGTGTGTGTGTGTGTAATTACTACAAACTCAAAGACGAAGTTTTTTTTTAATCCAAAGAAAGTTTTTTTTTGTTTTTTTTTGATCTGGAGGAGTTTTGTTTATTTATTTATCTATTTATTTATTTTACGAAATCAATGAAACCGAATGAGCGGGACAAGGGGGAATTGGAAGCGAGTAGCGATCGAACTGAACGGACGGTAGTGAAGATTACAACCAAGCCTAGCACCACCGTCATGGTCGTCGTCTTCATTAGCATCAGCATCAGCATCAGTATCAACATCAGCATCACCATAACCGTTACCATAACCATCATCATCGTCGCCGTCATCATCATCATCATCATCTTTCTCCTCCTCCTCATCATCATCATCATCGTCGTCGTCATCATCATCTCATGAATGGTTTCAATATTTCCAGGTACCCCAAGGAGGCGAGCTGGCAGAAGCGTTAGCACATCGGGCAAAAATGATTGGCAGGGCCAGTCGATTACATCGACCCCAGAAGGCAACTGGTACTTAATTTAACGACCTCGAAAGGATGAAAGGCAAAGTCGACCTCGGCGGAGAAACGTTACTATATTGCCCTATCCTCATCCACGTCAACCAATGTCCTTTCTTAAATCGTTGTATCTCATTCCAGTTGTACTAATTGCAAATGCGTTGATGGACACATTCCTTAATTGTTGTAATGCCTTTTTAATTAACCAACTAATTAATTAATTAATTAATTCAACAGCTAAATCGGTGTAATTGATTTGCTTTTCAGCTCGATTTTCACATTACAACAACTGGATCTTGTTAAATTTCTTCCAACCACTTCAAGTTTTCCAAATTTTCACCAGGTTATTTCTTCAAAAAATGTATTTCTGTTGTAGCTTTGCATGTTGGTACCTTGTTGCTTGTTATTAATTACATTCGAATTAAATCAGTCTCCAACTTTTAGCGAACTTACGACCTCCAACTTACCTACTGGGCATCGCAGATTGATATTGAATATACTTATGGCGGCGATCTAGATAATGAGCGGCATTTCGTTCGTCTTTGCGCTCTGAGATCAAATTCCGTTGCGGTCGACTTTACTTTTTATCCTTCCAGCGTTGAGCGCTGGTGTCGATGTAATCGACTTATCCTCTTCCGCCGAAATAGCTGGCCTTATTTCAAGATTTGAAACCGGTATAAAATGCGCTTCTACTTTTCTCACGGTAAAACTGTAAATAGAGTTTGAAGGGAAAAAAAGTGGAGAAAGAATTGGTTACCAAACATTGCTATTCTTTGAAATGTAGTGTTGATGTCGACGACGAGGGATGACGCTGCTGATGATGTTGATGGTGGTGGTGGTGGTGGTGGTGGTGATGGTGGTGGTGGTAGTGATGACGGTGAAGATGATAATGGTGATGATGGTGATGGTGATGATGATGATGATAAGGATGATGATGATGATAATGATGATGATGACGATGATAAAGATGATAAAGATGATGATAATGATGATGATGATGATGATGATGATGATGGTGATGATGGTGATGATGATGATGGTGATGATGACGACCTAGTAAGAGCTTGAACAGTCGTGAGTTCGGTAAAACTTCCCATCCTCGGAGACTGACTTTAATTTAAATGTTACTGATAGCACTCAACAAGAGTGAACCTTTTTGGTCAGCCTCAAGCGAGGAGATACTCCTAAACTGTTCTGGGGCACGATATGTCGTCCATTGTTTTTTTTTTTTTTAGACCCTATGGCGTAGTTTAGGGAAAATTTGATTGCTATTTCTCGTTAATCCTTCATTTGTACAGCGATGATCTTGTATAACATCAGACAGGGGCAGTATGTTCCGTAGGATATTTGCTATTCCAGAAGTGTTATCTCTTGCAAAGTCGTAATGCTAAAACAGATCCCAATTGTGTCAGAGTGTTTCTTAAGGTTTTCCATCACCGACCCAAGTGTTCGAATCACAAATGGCATCCCTGTTGCTTTCATATTCTGCTTTCTCTCGATATCTATTCTCAAATCTGCATATTTTACGATTTTCGTTGATTCTTTATTCGTTATTCTCTTATTCTTTATTCTCATTCTTTGATGTAATGATCTCCAGGCCAAGCTACATCAATCAACAAACAGCTCCTTATTGTACCTTTCCCCATCGAAGTTATGCCTGGCCTGGAATGTTCAAGAGCTTTCACTGTCTGGATTTTAAAGCCCTACAAAGGACGTTTTACAAATTCCAATTACAAAAAAAAAACAACAGCAACATCAATAAAACACAGTGTTTTCTCAGAATCGTTTCTTCTCGGTTTACTGATGCATGGTGACTGCGTGTCTACACTCGGGCCATACTCACTCTGCATACTCACTTTTGAACAAATTTCCTATAGAGCAACGCCTAGCGCATTGGCCCCACATCCTGCTCCCTCTACCAAGGATTAAATGAAGAAGAAGAGGAGGAGGAGGAGGAGGAGGAGCAGGAGGAGAAGAAGAAGAAGAAGAAGGTGGTGGAAGTACCGTGTATATAGGGGAAAACCAGAAGCTACAAGCTCATG
>NC_068993.1:9719939-9722430 GCF_001194135.2 Octopus bimaculoides
ACGAGAGATGCTGAAAACTTTGGGAACTTGTGTCAACGTGGAGGCTTTGCTGTGATCGCTTCATCTCCTAGAAATGGCGATCATATCTCACTCAATTCACTTACTATTGTGTGAGAACAAAAATGGATGGATTGGAACGGACATATTGTGTACGAGAGATGCTGAAAACTTTGGGAACTTGTGTCAACGTGGAGGCTTTGCTGTGATCGCTTCATCTCCTAGAAATGGCGATTATATCTCACTCAATTCACTATTGTGTGAGAACAAAAATGGATGGATTGGAACGGACATATTGTGTACGAGAGGTGCTGAAAAGTTCCTGGCTTTGGATAAAAGAATATGCAAAAGGATCAGTTAATTATGATTCTATTTGCGTATACCCTTCTCAGATTCACACGTTTATTGCAGCTGTCCTTCAGTTTTTCTAAGCCCTGTTAAAAAATCTCGGAAGACTGGGCCTTCAACCAGACCTTTCACGACACTCTTGGAGCCAGGAACTTTTCAGCACCCCCTCGTAAATATAGTCCAAGATACACTATATCTGAAAATAGATATCTAAAATGTTTGGAAGTGATATCAACGAAGAATCTTTATACAAATCTCCCTCAAATGATATCCTATAATCCGAAGATTTTATGAGTCACATTGTATAAATGTAGTCCAACGTACACTATACCTGAAAATTCACTTCTAGAACTTTTGAACACTGAGGAAGCATCATCATTATGCTAGACTTCGTAAAAATGGCAGCTAAATCTCCCTCAGTTGACATCCTACTATCTTAGAAATACATGAAAGGATTGGAAAGGACACATTTTATAAGTGTAGTCCTTGATACGCTATACCTTAGAATACATACATCTGGAACTTCTGGAACTTGTATCAATGAAGAAGCCTTGTCGTAATCGCTCGCTCTGCTTGAAATAGCAACCAAATCTTACGAGGAATTTTAAAGATCATTTAGACTAATTTTAGATAGAAGGTAAGACAGTGTCTATGATTTATTGTAAGGCTTCCGAGACTGAAAAGGGAGAAATGAAGGAATTGAGTGGGAGAGAGAGGAAAGGATCCTCAAATCAGAGACCAACTTTAATGTGGATTCTAGTAAAGGCACCTAAGGGTCAGGAACCAAGTAGTTGGGGGTCAAACCAAGAGACAGATTAAGTCTGTCACACGAATAAGCCACGGCAGGATTTGAACTAAGAACGGAAAGAGCTACAATAAATGCTTCAAAGCCTCCGATTCGACCTTTTTACTGTTCCATGCTGAGAGCATGTCAAATAGTGTTTTTTTAACATGTCTGGTGTCCTTGCATAATCATCAGACACTACTAGGATACCATATATGTTAAAAAGCACTGTTTGGCATGCTCTCAGCACATGAAACTAATAGCAGCACATAAATACATATATTGTATCTATTAAATAATATCGATCTATCACCAAATGGAGTACTTTTTTGCTGATCTTACAATTACAGCCCAATACAATATATATATATATATATAATATATAGTGTATATAGCCTTGGGCCAACCAAAGCATTGTGAGTGGATTTGGTAGACGAAAACTGAAAGAAGCCCATCGCATATATATATATATGATAGATCGTTGACCACAACATTCAAAAAATTTTTTTTCTCCTTGTTCCCCTTATTCTTTCTGTTGAAGAGCGTAGCTCAAAACGTTAAAGACGTTCTCTATTCCCGAGCGTCAAACTAATACATCCTTTTGTTGTTTACACCACCTGTCCTCGTCTGTTGTTGTTTTTTTCGTAAATTCTCCCATACATACATACATACATACATACATACATACATACATACATACATACATATACATACATGGCGAAATGCTTAGCGGTATTTCGTCTTATTTTCGTTCTGAGTTCAAATTCCGCCGAGGTCGACTTTGTCTTTCAGCCTTTCGGGGTTGATAAATTAAGTACCAGTTGCGTACTGGAGTCGATGTAATCGACTGACCTCCGCCCCCACTCCAAAAAAAAAAAAGAAAAAAATTTCCGGCCTAGAGTAGAAAAGTATATTTATCCTTGTATTACGTATTCGATGTTGAATACATTGTGTGTTTGTATAAGGAACAATGAAAGCGCATACATTGAGGTGAAATTATTGAGGTCACATCGCCAATGGCAGTAAACAGTGGGACGAGTAGGACTGAAGTGTACGGCTGGCTTGCGGGCTGGCTTGCGGGCTGGCTTGCGGGCTGGCTTGCGGGCTGGCTTGCTGGTTGGGTAAGTGGATGGATGGGTGGATAAATAAATAAATGAATGAATATACACAGATACACACATATCAATACACGATTTAATGACAAATGTAAACACTCAAACACACACACACACATTAGGTGCAAGAATGACTGTGGTTTAGAAGTTTGCTTCCCAACCACATGGTTCCACGTTCAGTCCCTCTGCATGGTACATACATACATACATACATACATACATATATATATATATATATATATATATA
>NC_068993.1:9722742-9729164 GCF_001194135.2 Octopus bimaculoides
TGTGTGTCTGTGTTTGTCCCCCCAACATCGCTTGACAACCGATGGTGGTGTGTTTACGTCCCCGTAAGTTAGCGGTTCGGCAAAAGAGACCGATAGAATAAGTACTAGGCATCCAAAGAATAATTCCTGGGGTCAATTTGTTCGACTGAAGGCGGTGCTCCAGCATGGCCACAGTCAAATGACTGAGACAAATAAAAGAGTAAAGAGTATATATATATATATATATATATTTCCCTCTAGCAAATCCACTCACAAGGCTTTGGTCGGCCCGAGTCTTGAGTAGAAGATACTTGCAGTAGGTGCCACTGAACCCGGAACCATGTGGAACCATGTGGTTGGTAAACAAGCTACTCTACCACACAGCCACTCCTGGTCCAACTAAAATATATTTCCACGTAGAGTATTTTGCAGATTCTTTTTGCTTGAATTTGATTACTTTCTCCCGACTTCGTTATATTAAATCTGAGAAAATATTTAAAATGGAGACATTTGTCTTTTACCTTTTACTTGTTTCAGTCATTAGACTGCGGCCATACTGGGGCACCGTCTTGGAGAATGTTTTTGTTTTTTAGTCGAATAAATTGACCCCCGTACTTAGTGTTTTTTTTAAAGCCTAGCACTTCTTCTATCGGTCTGTATTGCCGACCAGTAAGTTACCATGACATAAACGCACCAACACCGGTTGTCAAGCGGTATCAGCAACAAACGCAGAAACATGTAGCGCATATGTATATGAGCGATGGGCTTCTTTCAGTTTTCGTCTGACAAATCCACTCACAAGGCTTTGGTCGGCCGAGACTATAGTAGAAGACACTTGCCCAAGTGAGACCGAGCCCGGAACCATGTGGTTTGGAAGGAAGCGTCTTACCACCGAGCCACGCCAGTGTTATCAAACATTCTTACTTATTGTTTCAAATATCTAAGGCGGTGAGCTTGCAGAGCCGTTCGCTTGCCGGTAAATAGGCTTTGCGGCGTTTCTTCCAGTTCGTTATCTTCTAAGTTCAAACCTCGCCAAGGTAGACTTTGCTTTTCATCCTTTCGGGGTCGATAAAATAACCACTGGGGGTTGACGTAATCGACTAACTCTCTACCTGGGCTTGTACCAAAATTTGGGACCATACTTAAAATATATCCGGCTTTCGTTTGATGAGATGAATTGACGAAATCGTTAGAACACCGGATAGAAAATATTGAGGAATTTCTTCTGGTTCTCTGCGGCACACCTAGCATCGTATCGTGGCACACCAGTGTGCCGCAGTATATCGGTTGCAGAGCATTGGTTTATAGTCACTTAAAGGACAGAAAAACGATCTCAGTAGCAACAATGGTATTTAATAGAACCCGTATAGAAACATTAAAAGCAACGTCCTGGAGACAAATTTGAAAGAGCCGTTCAGTAAATATTCTCTTTTCATTCAATAGACATCTGTTTTATGTCAAACAGTTAATAAGATCTTCCTTCAACTTCTTTTATTTCTATATTCGAACATCTAAACAATCTTCCCCCACTTAACTGCCATTCTTATTAAGAAACGTCAAGGAAGGTGTGTGTGTGGGGGGCTTTTAAAAAGTTTTAGGTATGAATACTGAAGCACACGACTTCCGTCATTACGAACTGGAAGCATACAGGGTGAATTGTTTGTTGAGGGTTAGATAATGTAAATAACGTGTATGTATTAACACCTGTTGGTCGACTTATTCAAAAATATCTCTGACTTAGATTAACGTCTGAATAACATCTAATTAACCATTACAATTCTTAATTCGTACTACGCGCGCGCGCGTGTATGTGTACACACATATATATGTATGTGTGTGAGTGTGTGTGTGTGTGTGAGTGTGTGTGTGTGTGTGCGTATGTGTGTGTGAGTGAGTATGATTTCTTGCCAATAGAGAAAGAGCCGGTTTCTAACCCAGAGTCAAGGCTCTTTCATTGGAATTCTAACATCAACAACAGGGTATGTATGTATGTATGTATGTATGTATACGTGTAGATTTGTATCGTTTATGTGTGTTTTCTCATGCATATAGTTGCATATCTAGACGTGCTCATATATATTTAAATGATAAACTTCTAGGAAGTTTTACAGATTTTTACTGTTCCAGTGATGGATTGCATCTGCAATCCGGCTTGTTATGGCCGCTATATTGACAGATATTTTGATGAGAATGTTCCATCAATATTCGTTGTGTTGATGTTTATGTATGTATTTAATAACAGAAGGGGATTCTCTATAGTTATTTTTTCCGAATGACTCTGTATTTTGTTTTAGCCACAGCGTCGTATTGCTTAAGGAGGTAGTACTTTGATGACATTTTGGGACAGCTGCTAATCATATCACAGAGATTTGACATAATCTCCATTTCCGGTTGCATCTTAGGGCTCGAAGGGCTTCCCTCTTTCTTTTGTTTATTAGGTATTTCGTAGTGATATCCTGTTCTTAGTTTGCAAATACATAGCCTTCGAAGAGTGATGTGATGTGACGGTCACCATTCAAAGAGAGACTGCAATCCATGTTGATATCACTGTCTTCTTCAAGTCTGCGTGAAACATACCCACGCCATTTTGGTATACGGTATACTAAGCGTTTCACATCCAGGTCATCTTTGAGGTGTAGTGACGTCACATTGGCGCCAAAAGGCCGACGCCATTGCTGAATCCTTAACCACGCATGCGTGGGTTTCAACATCGAAGCGTTCCCGCTATTAGACTGTCTCTTACCAACCCAGACAGCGACCAAGCAAGACGTCTAAGCAAGCTCTCCCATTTGAGTGTGGTTGAACCAAATTGTCTCTATAACGACACCAGCTCGAAGAACCGTACATCTACATTTCAGGCTACTCTAAAACCGGACAATTAGAAGCTGTTTTATTTTCCACCGAACAATAAATATTTGTTGTTGTTGATCAGTTTGGAGTTTCTGCGTTCAATTCTCTTCCAATTTAATGTAGGAAAGTTAGGTGTATATCTAAAGATATATAACCCACTCTCCTAAAGAGGTATGTTAGTCCAGTTGCTTTGGGGCTGAATGGGAAGTTACAGCAAGAGAATGCTTCTTGAGTCATTGCTGACATGTAGGATGTTATATTCTTCGCTTTTCGGCATTAAGTTTATGTATTTATTTAAGTTACTATTGCTTAACTGTTGCTGCCTGTGAGAGATTACACGACATTCGAATGGGCTTGAGATCTACACCGATCTTAAGCTTTTATCTCCTTCATCGCTTCTCAGTTAGAGGCTGTCGGTATCACTTTTTCTGTGAAAGTTTCCTTTTAATTTAGGGTCTTGCGAGATTTGATGTCTATGGAGTAGATTTCTTCCACATCCCAGTAAGCATTCCAAATGTTAGAACCAGCACAAGTACTGCAAATGCATTGTACGATATTGTCTTGTCGTAAGAGAAAAGTCCCGACTGTCATATAGTATATATATAAATATACATACATATACACATGTACGTATGTATGTATGTGTGCGTGTGTGTGTGTGTGTGTTTCTGTGAGAGAGAGAGAGGGAGACTTTGTGTTTGTCCCTTCCTCATAATCTCCATTAGTAGTTCGGCAAAAGAGGGATCGATGGAAAGAATAAGTACCAGACATTTTTTTTTGTCTTTTAAATAAGTACTGGAGTTGAATTGTTCGACTAAAACCATTCAAAGTGGTGTCCTAACATGGCTGCAATCCAATGACTGAAACAAGTAAAAGATAAGATATAAAAGAAGACATTTGCAATGTTCTATATCTTAACCGTCGCATAACTTTCCCAGCGATGAAGAACATCAGCACAGCATGACCTCATGTCACATGATTTCTTTCTTCTGACGACACACCTTATTAAGACATAATATGTGCTTGCTTGTTTTTCTGATACGAAACCGCCTCATGCCGATTCGACCTACAACAAAAAGCACCCAAATTTCTCTCATATCATTCCTTACTATTTAAAAACGGCACGGACTTATTGAAGAATGTGGTCCCAGACACTCTACGAATAAAAAGGAATAATAATAATAAACAACAAGATGGTGATAACTTGAATGTTTTTGATCTGTTTAATGGTGGTATGGAGGGGCTGTTTAATGCTGGGTGATCGGGCTTTAGACAACAGCAGTAACCACAAGTTGTGTCTGAATTACCTTGTCTCGCTCTGACGTATCTTGCACGTGTTACATCTGATAAAACTCGTGCATTACCACATGACGTTAGCTACCGTTGACATAATTTCTTACAAGGTTAGTCTCAGAATAAATTACATTCTAGCATCTGTTTTTTTACAGCTTTATAGCTACTTGTGTTATGAAATAAACTGTGTTGCTATATGCCGACGTGTGTGTGCCAAGCACTCAAGAGGACTTTGAAGAAATGTGGTGTTTTATTTCCAGCAAGACTGGGTGGGCACTTCTACACTAACATAGAAATGTGAAGGCCAACCTTGATGAGATTTTTGTCAAACAGGCGGATTGGAAGAAAAAGGTTCAGCAGAAAAAAAATATATATCCTCTATGTTCACCGGACCTCACCCCACTATGCTTATATTACGGGGCTGCTTAAAAGATAGCGTGGAGGCGGAATGGCCCAGTGGTTAGGGCAGCGGACTCGCGGTCATAGGATCGCGGTTTCGATTCCCAGACCGGCCGTTGTGAGTATTTATTGAGCGAAAACACCTAAAGCTCCACGAGGCTCCGGCAGGGGATGGTGGTGAACCCTGCTGTACTCTTTCACCTCGACTTTCTCTCACTCTTTCTTCCTGTTTCTGTTGTGCCTGTAATTCAAAGGGTCAGCCTTGTCACACTATGCGTCATGCTGAATATCCCCAAGAACTACGTTAAGGGTACACGTGTCTGTGGAGTGCTCAGTCATTTGCACATCAATTTTACGAGCAGTTTGTTTCGTTCGTAAGATCAACTGGAACCCTCGTCGTCGTAATCGACGAAGTGCCACTTTTAACTTAAAAGATAAAGTTTACAGTACTATACGGCAACAGTCAACGAATTGAAGGTAGCCATTGAAGGAAAATTCGCACAAATTCCTATCGAAACGTTTCATGATACTTCCGATGCCATTGCTTCGCTTAATCAGTTATGTCTGGACCAGAACTGGTCAACAGTTCGAAAACAGACGCTCTTAAAGAAATTAAAATTCTGTTTGTAGATTCCATTAAATTTTGTAAATGAAATGGATTTTAATAAACACTTAATACGTTATTAACCGATGTGTGTAAACATTTTTGGGACATGCATCTCTCTCTCTGTTTCTCTCGTGCTCTCTCTGTCTCTTTCTTGCTCTCTCTGTCTCTCTCTTGCCCTCTCTTTCTCTCTCTTGCTCTCTCTGTCTCTCTTGCTCTTCCCCTCTGTCTATATATACATGTGTGTGTGTGTGTACACACATAAACATACATACATATATTGTATGAATGTATGTATGCATGTATGTACACACACACATAAAACATACTATATACACATATAAAGTACGTATATATTATAAATGTAAGCCTATGCCTATCTATCTATCTATCTATCTATCTATCTATCTATCTATCTATCTATCTATCTACCTATCTATCTATCTATCTATCTATCTATCTATCTAAATGTATATATGTGTGTGTATATATACACATACATATGCATACAAACGTACATGCAACACACGTACACACATACACGCACACATACACATACACACAACCACGCATCTACATACACGCACACATATATCTATACAAAGGCAATACACCAAAGCTTTATTGACTTACGAAATAAATTATAACAAAAGAAAATGGCTACCTTTATATTAAAAATGAAAAACAACATCTAAAACAAAATAAATAAATGAATAAACAAACAAGTAAAATTTGAAGAAAATAAATAAATAAGGAAAGAAAATAACTTGTAGTGAAGATCTTTACATTTTTTGGTGACCTTCAACAAAGATAAATCTTTTGATATTAAATTTGAATTTTTTAATTTTGTTTCGTAAAGAATGTATCAATCGGAGTCAAGTATTTGTTTGATCGTTAGGCCAGTGGTTCTCGGCCATTTTTTCTCTCTGAGCCCCCTTAGATTCCTATTTTACTCGGGTGGACCCTCATAGACATTTGATGCTGAAAAGAAATTTGATGCTGGCTACAACTTTGGCACAAGGCCAACAATTTCGGGGAAGGGAGCAAATCGGTTATATAAGACCCCTGTGCTCAACTGGTAATTATTTCATCGACCCCGAAAGAATGAAAGGCAAAGTCGACCTCGGCGGAATCTGGGCTCAGAACGTACAGACGGACGAAATGCCGCTAAGCATTTTGTGCGGCGTGCTAACGATTCTGTCAGCTCGCCTTATAATTATTATTATTATTATTATTATTATTATTATTATTATTATTATTATTATTATTATTATTAATGTGACGCAAGCTGGCAGAA
>NC_068993.1:9729185-9730013 GCF_001194135.2 Octopus bimaculoides
TATATATATATATATACCTGTATATACCTGTATATATATATATAATATATATATATATATCTGTATACATATATACACACACAGAGACATATATATACACAGGGAACACAAATGGTGTTTAAAATTTACGACAGCTGTTTTGGTTTGTTTATATCGTGCTTTTATTTACCATAGCTAATGGTTTGCTTACATCCGACTTGTATTCTCCAGAAAGAAGCCTTAATAAAAGCAGGATATAAACAAACCATTAGTTGTTTCTTCGCGGCTAGTAAAAAGATAGATCACATGACAGAGAGTAGTATGAGCAAAAATATCAAAAACATACAGAAATACAATTACATACACTAGTAAGAATAACTTTTAAAATTTATGAAGTCCTAGGCTTCAGAATAGAAAAATGAAAATAGTAAAAAATCTCATAAGCTTTATATGCAGGTCCCTGTAATATCAATTCGAACAAGATAGATTGTACGTTAAATGTAGCATCAGTAATAATAATAATAATAATAATAATAATAATAATAATAATAATAATAATAATAATAATAATAATCGTTCACTACATAACAATGGCACTCTTCTATTAATTTTGACTTTAATGATAATAATAATAATAATAATCATAATAATAATAATAATAATAATAATAATAATAATAATAATAATAATAATAAATCATAATAATAATAACAATAAATCATATTATCTCTGGCTGCCCAGTCCTGGCTAAGAAGGAATATATTCACAGACACGACAAAGCTGGGACCTATATACACTGGAAGCTATGCCAACACTATGGAATAACAACAGAAAAAAGATGGTATAAAC
>NC_068993.1:9730074-9732574 GCF_001194135.2 Octopus bimaculoides
TTGATGTATCAATACCAGCAGATGACAACGTTTCTCTAAAAGAAATGGAAAAACTTTCAAAATACAAAGACCTGGAAATAGAGATAACTCGAATGTGGAATCTAAAAACAGAAACAATTCCTATCATAGTAGGTGCCTTAGGTATAATAAAAAAATATTCAGACAAATACATAACAAAAATACCAGGACTTACAAATATATATAACATACAGAAAATTGCACTACTGGGCACTGCACACATCCTACGCAAAACACTTTCAATACAGTAACCATAAGAGCACCACAGCAAACCACAGCACATACCCAAGGCGCACAGAGCTGCGCTCGGTAGTGAAGTGAAAGCACGTTATAAAAATAAAACTACTGAACAATAATAATAATAATAATAATAATATTAATGATAATAATAACAATAATAATAATAATGATAATGATAATAATAGTGATAATGATATTGGCAATATTAGTATGATGATAATGATAATGATGATGATGGTGGTGGTATAACAACAACAGCAATGATAATAATGATAACTATTATTATTATTATTATTATTATTATTATTATTATTATTATTATTATTATTATTATTATTATTTTTATGATTTCTAACAATTTCACAAGGTCATAGAGTTACAAGGAGGGGTGCAATCCACTTTAATTCATCCCCAGTACGTGGTTGGTACATTATTTCATAGGAAAAAAAAAAAAAAGAAAAAGGACTTGGCTATTGATTCAATCGATTACCCCTGCCAAGATTCCTTTCCCCTTTATCCACCATCACCACCACCACCTACCTCACCACCACTACCAAAACCTTCCCTTCTGCATGTTAAGAATGAGGATGAGAAGGAAAGGGCGGTGGTAGGGGAGGAGGTGAGTTAAAGCTGTTGAAGTTTAGGCGAATATTCTCTTAAGGACTCTCAAAGGGGAGGTAAGAACGTACTACATTACAATCCATCGCCCGTTATCTACTTCATTAAACATAATGACTTCTCAGTCGCTTAATTAATCCCATCAAATTTGCTCATGGCATCGGTTCATTCAATGATAAAGTATCTCACTTGTTTAAAGTAATTCAACGGCGTAGCTGTGTGGTGAGAGGTTTGCTTCCGAACCACATGGTCCCAGGTTCAGTCCCGTTGCGTAGCATCTTCGGCATGTGTCTTCTGCTATAGCCTCAGGCCGACCAACGCCTTGTGAATGGATTTAGTAGACGGAAACTGAAAGAAAACCGTTGTGATTGTGTGTGTGTGTGTGTGTGTTTGTGTTCCACCACCGATTGACAACCGGTGTGGGTTTGTTTACGTCAATGTAATTTAACGGTACGATGGAAAGTGATCGGTAGAATAAGTACCAGACACACATGCATTTATATATATATATATGGCATGTATGTATGTGTGTATGTATGTATGTATGTATGTATGTATGTATGTATGTATGTGAAACTCGGACAGGCATATAAGTACATATATATTTTATATTGCATTTAGTGAACAATAGCGTCGTTGGTTACAGTTTTCCAAAAGACCAGCTTTGAAGCATCTGTCTATCAGATTTTTCCCAGCGTTTATATTTTGGCCAAAAGATATACACGTGCAGGCATACATGCATGGATACATGCAATCATGCATGCATACATACATACATGCATACATACATACATACATACATACATGCATGAATACATACATACATACATGCATGAATACATACATACGTACGTATATGCATACATACTGTAATGCTGGGACTGACCTCTGTACGGTTTTCGTTGAGAAAATTTCAGTTAAAAGTCAAAGGCCAATGCGAAGGTACAGTAGAAAACATCTTTCCAGTGTATCGCGCGTTGAAATCGAAACAGGGACTACGTGGTTGAGAAACGAATTTCTTAACCTTAAAGCTGTAACTGTGCCTCGTTGCTATCACATATCTTCTTCGAAAGAATTAGCGGTGTCGTAGAACTGAAGTAAAATAGCTGCTAACAAGAATCGAAACTACTTCATTGCAATAATGACCTTGGCTACATTACCGCAAATTGTATTGCACAGAAATTAGTTTTGTCAAACTTTAACTTGTTCCCATAGAAACATTAATAAGCAGACGACAAAAGATGCACGTGACCTAACGTTCATTTCTTTCATGAATGCTGAGGTTGTTTAGGATTAAGTCAGACCACAGAAACTTCTGTATCCATCGTTAGCTTTGTTTGACTAACGCCCGTGTCATTCATTTGTTCAGTGATTTAACCTGTTGGAATACTAAATAAGAATCCTCGTTATTTCTTCCATAGTCAACATAGTTTAGCGCTTCGTTTCTTAACCATCTGTTATTTAAATAAATTGTGCATTGATTGAATTAAGCCATTTGTACATTCAGTAAGTAATTTTACGCAAATGACTAATCTTCCCATTTTCCTTTATAAGTGAAACAATTAGTTTTTCTTCTAATTATGTTATTTTTCTGTATGGGAAGAGGGCGAGTAGTGTTGTTCTT
>NC_068993.1:9734392-9735916 GCF_001194135.2 Octopus bimaculoides
CAATGAAATTTTAAGAATTAAATGATTTTTTTGTTCTTCCGAGAAAGATTCGTGAATAAGAGAAAACAAAAGAAATTAGGAGAGAAATTAATTAAAGAAAAAAGAAAAAGAAGAAAATTAGAGAGGAAGAAGCGGGAGAGGGTGGAAGAAAAGAAAGAAAGGAAGGAAAAGCGAAAGAAGGAAGGAAACAAAACCTAAGAGAGAACGAAAGAAAGAAGGAAAGAAAGAAAGAAGGAAAGAAAGAAAGAAGGAAGTGAGATACCAAGAGAGAAGGAAACAAAATTGAAGAAAAAACGAAAGAAAGCAAGAAAGAAAGAAGGAAAGAAAGAAAAGGGATTAGAAACGAGGGCGGAGGGAGGGAGAGGAGGAAGGATGTACCAGATCTGACGATTGCATTTGAACGTAGGGGTATGTGACTTTGGTTGGCATAGTAGCTGGAATTATGGCTTTGTTGCAGGAATAATTCGGTTTTCCGCATCTTTTGGAACAGGAGTAAATGTTTTGTTGACACTTCAAGAGATAATTGACTAAACATTGGACATACAGATCGGTAAAGAAAAGACAGATAGATAGAGAGATGGTAAGATAGTTAAATAGAGAGACAGAGGTATACAGATAGATAGATAGATAGATAGATAGATAGAGAGAGAGAGAGAGAGAGAGAAGGAGATAGATAAGATAAATAGATAGATAGATAGAGAAATAGAGAGGGAGAGGCAGAGGTAGACAGATAAACAGACGTTGGCGCAGGTGTAGCTGTATGGTAAAATGTTTCGTTGACACTTCAAGAGATATTTGACTAAACATTGGACGTACAGATTGGTAAAGAAAAGAGAGATAGATAGAGAGATGGTTATAGTTAAGTAGATAGACAGACAGACAGATAGATAGATAGATAGATAGATAGAAATAGAGAGAGAGAGAGAGATAGTTTATGGATCTCGTAATTGCATTTAAGCCTTTTTTCGGGCTACGACCAGCTCCATTCATTGAACTCGTGTAACTTCAGCAAAATTTGCTCAGCCAATACCCGTGCCAGAAACTTTTTAAAGTGAGGAGAGAACTTGCACTCACCGAACCCCGCTCTCGAGGTACCAAAAGCATAACCCGTAAAGAGGAACAGCTCCTCAGTAATGGATGCTCTTCAATTGCAGGTTTAATCTCGGAGTAGCCTTCTCCTAGATAGCTTGTCATCCAGGACTAAAGAGCTACTATCCGCCCATCGTAGGGATTTTACAAGCACTCACACCGACACACACACACAAACACACTTTTACAGCCACAAAGTAAGTAATATTTATGAGAGCAACTGTCTTCGAAGACTCATATTGTCGTTGATTGCTCGAAGTGGGGAGTAGACAGACAGTCGACAACTGATGAAGGGTCATTGTCTGTATCACTTGTCCTTTTTTCTCTCTCGTTATTTGCGTATTTAACTCATTTGTCTTCGTATTTCATGTTGTTTACTGTTGTTGACGTCCTGTACCCATATATATATGTATATATATATATATATATATATAT
>NC_068993.1:9736024-9738092 GCF_001194135.2 Octopus bimaculoides
ATACATATATATATATATATATATATTGAATATATACATATGTTTGTGTGTCTGTTTTACATCTATTTATCTATTTATCTATCAAGAGAGAGAGAGAGAGAGAGAGAAAGAGAATGAGAGGGAAACCAAGTAGAGTGATCTCTCTGTGTGTGCACACGCGTGCATGTGTTTGCATGTGTATGCATGCATGTATGTATGTATGTATTATGTATGTACGTATATGTGTGTGTGCGTGTGTGTGTGTGAGTGTATGTGCGCGCGCGTGTATATGAATGTGAGAAAGTGTGCGAATATGTGCGAAAGCGTGCAACAGATTGGTGGTAGCTCTTACCACTTTTTAAAGAAATCGACAGCGAATTTTTGGTCAAGTATCCACCATATCCATTGATTAACGAGTGTTGAACGTATTGACCCACATTTTCAAGTGACTCAATTAATAACAGTTCGATCTGTCCCCAATAGTGATGATAATAAATAATAATAATAATAATAATAATAATAATAATAATAATATTAATAATAACAATAACAATATCAGTGTTCGATCTGTCCTCATTATTCTACCAATTAGATTCTTAATAGACAATTGACATTTCCTTTTCTTTCTTTCTTTCTTTCTTTCTTTCTTTCTTTCTTTCTTTCTTTCTTTCTTTCTTTCTTTCTTTCTTTCTCTTTTAAATATTCCATTTTTATTATTTTTACCTCAAAAAACAAACAAAAAAAGCCCTCCTTTATATCTTACTTCAATATCTTCGCCAAATGTCTTCACTTCATTTTTTTCAGGGGCCTTTTTTTTTGTTTTTGTTTTTTTTACATCGCTTCATTTTGCTCAGTTCTGTTTTGCTCTTTTGTCGTTTGTTCTTTCTTACGTTCTTTTTATTATTATTATTTTTTTATACTTCTTTTTCGTTTTTTCTTTTTTTTGTTTCTTCTTCACTTCATGTTTCAGTCTTCATTAATGCTTGTCAAGTCTTTTCGTAGTAAATTTAACACATGAATCCATTTAAATTCATTCCAAGTGCTTTTCCTCCATCATCGTTATTATTATTATTATTATTATTATTATTATTATTATTATTATTATTATTATTATGAATTAATGTTATTATTGTTATGGTTATATTTTTATTATTGATATTGTTATTTGTTATTATTGTTGTTGCTGCTGTTATTATTGTTATTATTATTATAATTATAATTATAATTATTATTATCATTATTATTATCGTTGTTGTTGTTATTATTATTATTATTATTATTATTATTATTATTATTATTATCATCACCGTCATCATCATCATCATCATCATCATCATCATCATCATCATCATTATTATTAATATTATTATTATTATTATTATTATCATTATTATTATTATTATTATTATTATTATTATTATTATTATTATTATAAATTATTATCATCACTTACCACGCTTCTATCCTTCAATTCTCACATTAAAAGAAATTTTTATTTTTAAAATTCAATATTAAACTGAACGAGTTTTACTCAGCTATGTTAAATTTTATTTTTCTTCTGATATCATTCACAGAAAACGAAAAAAAAAAAAAATAAAAAACAAAAAACAAAGATGAAGAACAAAAATTAAGACAATAAAACTACAAAATCCCCAGAAATTTAAATATGATTATCGTACAACGAGTTATCTGCACCTAATTTAAAGTAGCCATTTTATTTTAATGCTTCAACTGTGAACAAGAAAAAAATCGGTCTTTCTCCATTCTTTACTACGTCTTTAACTCTTCATCCAGTTTATTATGAATGATGTCACACAATTTCAGCTGAAACAGAGTAGATGCTGAATAGTTAAGGAATAAAAGATACTCCGACGTAGTGCGGTCGAAACGGAAACCCTCGTGGTTGCTAAGCGAACCTTTTTAACAATTCAGCCAAGCTTGCAGCCTTTTATCTATCTATCTATCTATCTATCTATCTATCTATCTATCTATCTATCTATCTGTTTGTCTGTCTGTCTGTCTGTACATACATACATACACACACGCATCACACGAATATACAGTAATCCCTTGCCATATCGCGGTAAGA
>NC_068993.1:9740552-9746194 GCF_001194135.2 Octopus bimaculoides
AAAAAAAAAGAAAAGGTGGGGGAGGAAAATAAGAATTTAGTATTGGATTCAGGAACGCTACGAAACACTATTTTCCCGCCAAACGATATTGATTCCTTAAGAATTAAGGTGGGCTGACACGGTGACTCAATGATGATGATGATGATGAAGGTAATGATGACTCAATAATGATAATGATGATGAAGATGATGATGATGATGAGGAGGATGGTGATGATGATGATGATGATGATGATGATGATGATAAGGATGATGATAAGAATATGATAATGATAAGAGGAGGCGGATGATGATGATGATGATGATGATGATGATGACGATAACAATGATAATGATGATGACGATGACGATGATGATGATAAGTATAATGATGATGATGACGATGATGATGATGATGATGATAAGAGGAGGTGGATGATGATGATGATGATGATGATGATGATGATGATAACGATGACGACGACAACGACGGTGATGATGACGATAACGATGATGATGACGATGATGATGATAAGTATGCTGCTGCTGCTGATGATGATGATGATGATGATGATGATGATGAGAGGATGATGATGATAAGAGCAGGCGGATGATGACGATGACGATGACGACGACGACAACGATGTTGATGATGACGATGATGATGATAAGAATAATGATGATAACGATGATGATGATGATGATGATGATGATGATGCTGACGATGCTGACGATAAGAATAATGATGATGGTGATGATGATGATGATGGTAGTAACGATAATAGTGATGAGATCAAAGATGGCGATGATAATTATGATGGCTGTGTTGTTCTTGGTAATGGTGTTGCTAGTAGTGATGATAGTGGCGATGGTGATGATGGTAGCAATAGTGGTGGTGGTGGTGCTGATGGTGGTGATGTGGATGGTGGTGTAAACTTACCCCTGCAAAAAATAACCTTGTGGTTGTTTTGCCTTGGGTATCCCTTTTAGTCATGAACATTCTATTCCAGCTTTGCCCATCCTGTCTTTCGAAACGTACATATCCAATGTAGCATATTATTTCTGATCTTTTTTTTTAAATTTTTTAATTTTTTTTTACATCGGATGCTTTGGGTAACGTGTGTTTGAGAAGGTTTGAGCTGTTATTTATAGCAGATCAAGTGACAGAATAAAGGACCCTGGTCAGAAAACACTACGAAACTACTTCCTAGAGGATTTGATATCGACTGCCAAGAACCAAGGGCAATTGAGACAATGTACAGGGTGCGAAAAGAGATAGGGGGCCGAGCCCTAGTGAACAATTAAACCAAGGTAGATAATTACATGATACCTGGCGGGATCGGAAGTCTGAATTTGAAATTAAAGAACAAGGAAAAAGATGAATTAAACGGCCATATTTAATCAGCCTTTTTTTGTTCCTTACCTGTTATGAAATTCCTAAAAATGTCTTAATTTAATGATTAAGTTAAAGACAAATTTAAACTTTATGAATGTGGCATGACCTGGAGGTTAGCTATCGTAAGGGAAATAATCAGTTTAAATCGATGAAGAAGGACGAAGAGTCACAAAATACATACACACACACACACACAACACATACATGCGCGCGCGCGCGCAAAATTAGTATATAAATATCCCAAAATATATCCACGCTAATTACATAATTATACAATTATATAAATAATTATGTTTTTATGACGTTGTAATGGCCGAGGAGCACAATTGAATTATGTATTGTATGTGAAATTTATGCTTTTCTGCTATTTATTCTCTCTCTCTCTCTATTTCTCTCATACACACTCTCTCTCTCTCTCTCTCTCTCTCTCTTTCTCTCGTTCACTTTGTGTATGTGTACGTGCGCACACACACATACATCCAACATACCCACACATTTGCCGACATTTTGTTATATATACATATCACGGAGGACAATAAATGGAAGGAAAGTAGAAAGGAAGTAGAAAATGGAAGTTGCGAAAGAGTTTATCTTTCGATGGGAGGACAGCTGGATGGAAGGTAAGAGCGAATGGAATACGGACTGTAACCATGGGTAAAGAGGGTAGGAAGCAGTACAGGGATCGCTGGCCAGGCAGGGTGTCCGATCGAGGGTACTAGCTAGGAACAGGGGCCAAACTCTCTCTCAAATCACATCGTAATGTCTTAAACGTGGGACACTTTGAATAACGTAGTTTTGCATCAGCATCCTCATCCCCAACCCCACGCAAGATTTGTCACATTCTATGGTATTGGAATTCGAAATCCGAATGAATGCTGCAGAGCCGACGAAGGTAAAAGAGTTAGGAGAATGGTATGACAGATTTAGTGCGTTTGAGACGAGAGGAAGAGTAGTGGAGTCTGGAGAGAGTGTTAGTAGGCTTGTAGTGGACAGGGGTAGATAGATGGATATTATTTATGGTGATTGAGATATCAATAAAACAGAAGAATAAGATACGGTGAGGGCGAATTTCAAGGAAGGGTGGAAGGCATTAACGAAAGCAATAAGACTATCCTACTGCTGTCTGGTGAAGATGGTGGCGCCGATATAGTCGTCAATATAACGACCATACTGCTCTAGGATTTAAAAATTACTTATGTCGCAAGTACCATACACATATTGCTATTTTGAACTAATCCTGACTTTACTGTACATAACGAATTTTAATTCGGCCAACAGGCTAATTGCAAAATTAGTAGTTTTCGAATCTTGTTTCACTATATCATAAACGGCTGATTTTGTGTTAGCATGCGATTGCCAGTGAATACTTGCTACTGACGAAAGGCAGAAATACGTAGTTAGTAATGCTGAGGGGTGATTTTCGTTTGCTATTGACATATTTTTGTGTCATTTAACACTATACGTTTTGAAGAGGTGCAATCTCGAGACGGGCTTTCAACGATGTGTCTACTCTGAGTATGATTCACAGATTGCTATTTTGAACTAATACCGTTTCTGTTGCTCATAACGAAGTATATACATATGTATGTATGTATGTATGTATGTATGTATGTATATATGCATGTATGTATGTATGTATGTATGTATGTGTATATATATGTATATATATATAGAGATAGATATAAATATATATGTCTATATATGTGTGTGTATGTGTATATGTATATATAGGTATGTCTATATGTGTGAGTGTGTATATATACATATATATATATATATATATATATATATATATATGATTGATCTATAAACATAAAAAATATATATCCGCGGTAATTAAAAACTCAATTAATAACATATTTATTTCAAATTACGTAATTATATAGATAATGATGTTTTATGTCATTAAAACAGCTTTTGAATCAAACTGAATTGAGAACTACATGTAAAATGTTTGCTTTACTGTATTTTATTCTCTCTCTCTCCCTCCCTCCCTCTCTCTCTCTCTCTATATGTGTGTGTGTATGTGTGTGTTTAAATTTGGTGATCTTTCGTTATATGTACATATAATGGAGGGCGGGGAACGATGAATTGAAAGGAAGTAGAATGTGTGATGGCATTATATAGAACAGTAATCTCTAATGCAGTTGAAGAATGACGTGAATATGTTGTTTGTGAAAATGACACCGTATAGACTCTTGTTAATTGAGAAGAGTTTGTTTATCATTCCAATTATCACACGATATTTTCTTTTGGTGAAACGTTATGTACTCTCAATCATGTTCGTGTGTTACGTTGTATCGTTGTGATCTATGCCAGAGAGACTGTAGTTTACCTTATAACGGTTTGGTTGTTGTTTTCTCCTCTGACGTTGCCGTACGCCATTATATCTCTTTTACTCTTTTACTTGTTTCAGTCATTTGACTGTGGCCATGCTGGAGCACCGCCTTTAGTCGAGCAAATCGACCCCAGGACTTATTCTTTGAAAGCCTAATACTTATTATATCGGTCTCTTTTTGCCGAACCGTTAAGTTACAGGGACATAGCGAGACCTAGAATCGAAACCTTACAACTTTAATAACTAGGTCCAGGCCACGCTTAAGTCAGGCAACGTGTCCTGGTTATTAACTAACCAACTTGCTGGAGAATCATCCCGTATTAGGGAATGTTCTGTAGTGTTCCAGGTGTTCCCGCGCTTTTGTAGTTAAATATGCACGATGCGCATAAATGAATAAGAGAGAGAGAGAAAGTAAAAGAGAAAGAGAGAGAGAGAACGAAAAAGAAAGTGAGAGAGATAAAGTAAGTGAGAAAGAGAGAGAGAGTGAGAGGTGTGCGCTTTGGAAACACAAGCAACGAGCCCTTACTTCAGCAAGTCTTTCTGGTCTGATGTTCAGCCCCGAGTTAAAAGGAATTCGTCAACTAGGATGGACAAGCACTATTTCCTCCTCTCACGCTAAGCTAAGCTCTTTTATTTGTTATTAAATTACAACTACGCTCGGTTCTAGCAAACTACATTATGTTGCTTGCACACTGTGATGTAACTGTATAAATATTGTAATTTGCTTCGATGAAATACAAATGTTATTTCAATAACGTTCGTTGTTGGTTTATTATGGGACAACACGCAGCTAACTTCTTAATACGATAGTACCACAAAAGACACCCATCTGACGGAGACCATGTGACTTTTGCTCACGATGACTACTGTCACAACAACGACAGCGGTGACGACTACGGCTACGACTACGACAACGACACTGTTGAAGCTGTTGTTGTTGTTGTTGTTGTTGTTGTTTGGTCTCAGCTGAGCCATGACTGAGCAGACCCATCATCAAAATCGTTCTGGTCGTGACCATCAAGTATTGTTAGGGCGTATGGGAGGGGATAGGTATGGTGTTCCAAAGATTACATTATTCAAAGTATCCCATATTTAAGACATTACGATGTGATTTGAGATAGATTTCGGTTGCTGTTTCTAGCTGCTCGAGCGACCACGTTAAGGGTTACCTGGTTGGTGATGACGATGGGGGAAGGAGGACAATGATGACGACGATGACGATTAATTTTGACCAGTATAATAATGATAGTGATTATCATTAAAAGAGCACTTTCGAAATGAGATTGTTCGAGAACGGAGCGGAATGAATGATGTGAGTGCAGAGTACCAAAAACACAAATTCCGCTGGGCCGGACAAATCGCAAGGTCTGCAGCTAACAGGTGGACCCATGCAGTTGCCGTTTGGTAACCAAGAGATCGGAAAAGGTCACTTGGAAGGCTCGATTTGGTTAAGCAATTTGGGTCAATATGGAAAAGAATGGCGCAATCAAGACAAAATTGGAAGCGCATTGTGACCAGCGGTGTATAACTGCATCTGATGGCCTGGTCGATATTGTGAAGGTGGCGTTGATGATGATGATAATAATTTATTCCTGACGTAAGCACAAAGCCATATGAATCCCCAATATTTGATTGGTACTTTATTTTCACCGACCTCCGAAGAACTTGGTGGGAATTGAACTCAGAACATAAAGAGCCGGAACTGCACCGTATTTTGTCTGACGCTCTAACGATTCTGCCAATCCACCTTACTGGCGAAGATTTTGCCCGGCGTGCTAACGTTTCCGCCAGCTCGCCAATAATAATAATAATAATAATAATAATAATAATAATAATAATAATAATAATAATAATAATAATAATAATAATGATAATGATAATAATAATAATAATAATAATAATAATAATAATAATAATAATAATAATTAAA
>NC_068993.1:9746519-9747465 GCF_001194135.2 Octopus bimaculoides
GAATGTGGAATCTAAAAACAGAAACAATTCTTATCATAGTAGGTGCCTTAGGTATAATAAAAAAATATTCAGACAAATACATAACAAAAATACCAGGACTTACAAATATATATAACATACAGAAAATTGCACTACTGGATACTGCACACATTCTACGCAAAACACTTTCAATACAGTAAACATAAGAGCACCACAGCAAACCACAGCACATACCCAAAGCGCACAGAGCTGCGCTCGGTAGTGAAGTGAAAGCACGTTATAAAAATAAAACTACTGAACAATAATAATAATAATAATAATAATAATTGGAACCTGTGGAAAAGTGGGGGCTAGAGAGAGACAAGACGTGGTATGAGCACAAACCGCAGAGAATGGTGGAGTCGGAGACTAGCAAAATCCTCCGGGATTTCCCAATCCACACAGATCAGGTGCTAGAGCATAACAGACCAGACCTGGTGGTGATGGACACGATGCACCACATGTGCTCTGTAGTTGATGTTGCGTGCTCCTTTGACCCATGAATAGTCAAGAAGGAAAGCGAAAAAATGTATATATACAATCCTCTTATGTACGAAACAGCCCGGCTATGGAAAATGAAGAAGGTGAAGATGGTGCCAATTATTGTTGGTTCTTTGGGGACAGTATCAGTAGGTATCAAAAAGGGATATAAAATAAACCGGAAAAGAGTGCCCAGTAGAACTGTTACAAAAGGTTTGCTTCCTTGGCACGGTCAGAATAATCAGGAAAGTATTAGATAGTTGAAAAGAGTAGATAACATGGTACCATAGACTGCAGGCAGCAAACCCGCTACGCATGCAAGACTCCAAGAGTTACAACAAAACCTGAGATAAAAGGAATAAATAAAAATAATGATGATTTCAAATTTTGGTAGAAGGCCAGCAATTCAAGGGAGGTGGTAAGTGGGCTACACAGGACCCCAGTGTTC
>NC_068993.1:9748654-9749128 GCF_001194135.2 Octopus bimaculoides
AGTAGTAGTAGTAGTAGTAGTAGTAGTAGTCACATATAATATAGTATGTGTGATTAAGTTATTCACCGATGTTCACTATGTATGTGATGCGGTGTCATCCAATTGGGATGGGATGATAACGACGTCGTTGTGCATTGAAAAAGAACAAAAATAATAATAATGATGTGAGGGGGAAAAAAAGCCGGCAAGAGATATTTTATAATGCCCGCCTGAGAGAGAGAGGGACAGAGAGAGGGAAAAAGGGGAGGGAGAGAGAAACAGAGAAGGGGATAGGTGGTGAGAAATGTGTGCGTGTGTGTGTGTGTGTGTGTGTGTGCTATAAGAATCCAATGAAAGCAGCGTTTGGTTGTATGTAGTACCAATAGTATGCTGCTTACGCTTGAGTAAACTAAATCATTCACTACTAACTACACGTAGAAAGAGAGAGAGAGAGAGAGAGAGAGAGAGAGAGAGAGAGAGAGAGAGAGAGAGAGA
>NC_068993.1:9749161-9749623 GCF_001194135.2 Octopus bimaculoides
TATATATATATATATATATATATATATATACACACATACAAACATGCATATTATTTATATATAGAAAGAAAATCGAGTGAATCCCTGTACTCTTAACAAACACGCACATGAGAGCAAATATGAAATATTGAAAGTAGCAACCATACTAAAAAAAAACAACAAGAAAAAAACAAAAACAAACAAACCCGACTTGCCACTTGGAATAGGATGCAATATGAAAATCAAATGAAAATAGATAATTAATGGAATGATAATTGTAATAAAGAAGAAGGAACCGAACAGAAGATTTGGAACATGAAAAGAATTTAAGAAACCAAGCGTATAACGTAGACTTTATCTCTTACTTATTTTCTTACCTGTTCCATCGGAGTACACAACGTACCGGTGACTTCTCAATACCGTGAGTTTAAATTTTCATTCATTGCTTTTGATTTTAATTATTTTATTTTTAATTGCAGTCCT
>NC_068993.1:9750733-9753597 GCF_001194135.2 Octopus bimaculoides
GATAATATAGTTGTATACTATGTAAGACAAACGGAAGAAGAAGAAGAAGAAGAAGAAGAAGAAGAAGAAGAAGAAGAAGAAGAAGAAGAAGAAGAAGAAGAAGAAGAAGAAGAAATGACGAGATGGTCAGTCATCGCCTAAATGCCTTTGATCGTCGGTCCGTTCCACCAGAGCCGACTAGGAGGCTAAACACGACCAACACTATATGGCCTTGACAGGAACTGAGATTGTGTTTGTCATGGATAGAGCGCATTTGATCATTAGGTCTACCTGATCAGGGCTTACCTGAGGTATAGGTCTGACCATTCTCTATAGTTTCGTTGGAAATCTCATCAGATACGACTTTACCTCCCGGCCCCCTCCTCCTCTGGTAATTAAATGCCTGTTATTACTGTTCTTGTTTGTTCAGACTTGCGCTGATCAAGATAAATAAAATGAACTCTTCTGCATATTACATTATCAAGAAATAATGAAAACGGTTTCGTTAATAAATACAGTGTTTTATATTCCTCTTCTATGAAGCATGATGGACATAAAAACAGCGTTAAGACAACTTTGAGAATGAATTTCATTCGCAAAGCGAAACCGGGTTGTGGACTCGATTCGCCGGCTGCCCTGCCCTTCATGTTAGAAATACAAGAGTACAAAAAGCTACAAATCCAGAGATAAGATATAGTGCGTGTCAACTGAATAAGTAATGTGTGAGTATTCGTGTGTATTCATTCCACTATCTTTCTTGCCCCTATTAACATGTGGGCCCTGAAGTGTGAAATTTCGGATGCCGGTTGAAGCCCAATTTTCCTTAATCGAGTGAATATTAACACAAACCTACCTAAGTGATGCATAACCAGTATTATTGTAAAAAAAAACAGGAAGAAAAAGAAGATAAAAAGAAAAAAGAAAGAAAAGAAATCTCCCTTCTTATACATGTATATTGTGGAGCGCTGTTCTTAGGTTACAACAAAAACGTAATCATTATTATTTCATCAGTCAACTCCCAACGTGACTAATGTTAGAAATTTATTTATTTATTTATCTTTTGTTCTTTTTGTTACAAGAGAGTGTTCTGAGATAACGAGGGAATTTCCCCGGCGAAACGAGACCGTCGTCGTTTCGATTTTCTTTCGGTAATAAATAATTTTAATTAATTAATTTTTAAATTTTTTTTTTTTTTTTGTAAAATCTATGAAGAAAGTTTGTAAGGCGTTACATAGCCCAATTTTCCTTTCCATCTCTGTATTTATAACATTTGTATTCATGTATTTTTGATGTTGGGGGGGAAATACACCTATCTTTCCTTCTCCCGGTAGATCTAATTCGCTTTTCTTCTCCAATCGAATCCGCTATCCTTAGCTATCCTAACATTTTCTGCTTTAAATGTCTTTTATTAACCCTACAAGGATAAAAACACGAACGTCACGCTTCATACTAAGACATGCTATCGCTTCGTGATTATGTAATATTTGAAAGAACTCAACTATCATTTATATATACCTACACGCACACATCATATATGTACACACACAGAAACATATAGATACATATTCACATACACTACACATTAAACATGCTTGCGCTTTACCTGGCTACAACTACTACTTCTACTACTACAGTTACGAACTGTTGTTGCTGTTGTTACCACCACTACTACTACTACTACTGCTGTTGCTGCTGATGCAGTTATGTTGTCTACAAGTGCTTCCTCGCTCGCATTACGAATTATGCAAACGTTCCCATGTGTCTGTAAAATGCTTGCCTACCAGTCAGCCTTTATTATTGTAGCTCGATTTAACCAGTCTTGATTTTATATTCATATTTGACACATTTTACGTTTTGTTTTCACAACTATATTGTTTACGAATGGACAGGGAGTTAGAATTATTGTAATAGATGGTGTAAAAACAGGAAGAAAAAGAAGAAATATGAAGAAGAAGAAGAAGAAGAAGAAGAAGAAGAAAGGAAAGAAAAAGAAACCTATCACTTAGACAAAATTATTACTTATCGAATTAATTCTGTAACATCTCTGTAACAAACTAGTTCAATCTATAAGATTTCGGCGTACAATCTACAGTTAATTGGAGGTATGTCTTATATAAAAAATCTGAAATACGTAAAACAAAAACAAACTAAAAAAGAAAAAGGAAAAATCGAAACAAAAAAATAAACAGTCCGATTGATTTTTTGGGGGGCGCATGCGCTAAATATATGACACATGCGCAAATGAATTTTTTTTTCAACATGACCAGTGTTTGCCAAGCGTGACCATCCCATCCTTTAAGTCTTTGCCCTAAACTCAAAACCAGAGATTCTCAACCTTTTTAATATCCAGGCCAAACCCAAACCTACATTTTTCTAAGGGGCTGCACCAAAAAACATAAAACACTTGTGAATTAGAGAAAACTTTATATCTAAGCAAGGAAGACCGTCGGGGGCCGCCAGAAGGTTGTTTGAGGGCCGCATGCAGGCGTGAGAACCACGATTCCGAATCGCCACTCTAAACCCTAATCCCATACTCCATACTCGACCCCAAACCTAAACTTAACATTAACCCTAACTTTAAACGCAACTCTAACCTTAAACCTTAACTTATCCAACGCCATAAGCCCAGACCGAACCCCTAACCAATAATACGTATCATAAATTGTGAATTTTCGTGGCTGTGTGGCAAGAAGCTTGCTTCTCAACCACATGGTTTCGGGTTCTGTCCCACTGTATGACTCTTTGGGCAAGTGTCTTCTATGATAGTCTCGGGTTGACCAAAGCTTTGTGAGTAGATTTGGTGGACGGAAACTGAAAGAAACCCGTCATATATATATACATATATGTGTGTGTGTGTGTGTGTGTGTGTGTGTGTGTGTGTGTGT
>NC_068993.1:9754084-9755888 GCF_001194135.2 Octopus bimaculoides
ACCATTTTTTTTAACCTACGGACCCTTTTGATTACCATTCTATTCTGGTGAATCCCAAAGTCATTCTATGTTTAAAAACTGGTTTCACAGATGCTTTCAAAAATTCTATTTTGTTTTTCGCCCATTCGCTTGTAAAGAAACTGCGGCGAGCTGGCAGAATCGTTAGCACGCCGGGCGAAATGGTTAGCGGTATTTCGTCTGCCGTTACGTTCTGATTTCAAATTCCGCCGAGGTCGACTTTGCCTTTCATCCTTTCGGAGTCGATAAATTAAGTACCAGTTACGCACTGGGGTCGATGTAATCGACTTAATCCCTTTGTCTGTCCTTGTTTGTCCCCTCTATGTTTAGCCCCTTGTGGGCAATAAAGAAATAAGAAACTAAATTGTTTCTTATAATAAATACTGCTTAATCAAAATTTTTCATCGACCCCTAAAATGCTACCATGGATCCCCAAGTTACTATTTTGATTTCATGGGTTCCCCAAAAATCTGTTCTAGAGGAAGAAGTAGCGTAACTTAAGTGTATGCCACCCAAAAAAGTTTTTGAGTTTGCCGCCTCCGCCTCTATAAAAATGTCGTCCGTGGCGGACCTTCGCCCCCACCACAGCTACGCTACTGTGAAGAAGAACGGACTGGGTGTCGAAGTTAGTAACGCTATCGTACGATATGACACAAAGACAACAAGAGAAATATATAGAGATCATAGGTGGGAAGTTTTGCTGAGGTATATTCGCGTACCAAACACGACCGGAAGCTTCTCTGATGTCGAAAGCAACGACGGCTTTTGCCGAATGGTGAAGGAGATATGAGTAAGTCGAGAGTGCCTGGGTCGAGATAAGCACAAGATGAGCTAGATCCGAGGAACTAGCTATCGGTAGTTATCGGTAGAACAGTCAAGAAGAGACGATAGTATGATGTTGGTGTGCGTTTGTGAACGAGTTTATGTCAGTTAGCCTCGGGGCCTTTCTCTAGATGCGTTATAGGATGTCATTGTTCGGACCAGCAACGCCGTCCGAGTTGTGGAAATCGGTGTACTCCTTGGTGAGTCTCACTTGGGCTTTGTAGAACATTAGCAGTTGTTGGTAGATCGAGTATCTTCTGGCTCTGAAGAGTAGAACTAGCGTTACAAATACAGTCATTGCTATTTTGAAAGGGTTTGTTCGTTAGAAGACATCCTGGGTGATTTATAAGGCCCAGCATATAAAGCATATAAAGTATAGGGGTCTGTTTGCGTGATGGTCATGTTGGTGGGGCGTGATGGTTGTTTTCTTCAAATGTGATATGTGGGTGCGATAATGTTTTTCTTGATGTGTGCAGTGATTATCTTTTGATGCTAAGTGAGACAAGATTAACGTTAAATCATCGGAAGAGGGTTTTGAGATCTCTGTTAATTAAGTCTGTGTAGATTTAGCTCGGAATGTAATGGTTGCGTGAAGACGACACTTGGGTGTGAGATGTTAGGGAGAAATGAAAGGTGGTACCATCTGTGCTGGAGAAGACGTCAGATAAGTAGTTGACATATGTTGTTGTTGTTGGCACTCCGTCGCTTACGACGTCGAGGGTTCCAGTTGATCCGATCAACGGAACAGCCTGCTCGTGAAATTAACGTGCAAGTGGCTGAGCACTCCACAGACACGTGTACCCTTAACGTAGTTCTCGGGGATATTCAGCGTGACACAGAGTGTGACAAGGCTGACCCTTTGAATTACAGGCACAACAGAAACAGGAAGAAAGAGTGAGAGAAAGTTGTGGTGAAAGAATACAGCAGGGTTCGCCACCATCCTCTGCCGGAGCCTCGTGGAGCT
>NC_068993.1:9758285-9759374 GCF_001194135.2 Octopus bimaculoides
CTCTCTCTCTCTCTCTCTCCCTCTCTCTCTATCTGTCTCTCCCACTTGTTACACAGGAGCGTACGCATTCGCCGGTTTTAATACATCTTTTACGAGCAGAGCTTCATCCAAATCCAAACCTTTAAACACTTCCTTTGTTAGAGATTCCCCGCTTTCTCTTTTTCGCTTAGAGTTGCAGTCATGGCTGCGTGGCTAAGAAATTCACTTGGCAACCACGTGGTTTCAGGTTCCGTCCCACTGTACGACACAAACGTTTCTACAATAGCTTTGGGCTTGGGATTGATTAATGCTTTGTGAACAGATTTGGTAGACGAAAACTGCAATCAATACTGCAGTGCTAACTCTATTCACAAGATGGAATTTGGATTGGCACCTTTGTTTATTGTGAAAGCGCGCGGCCTAGTAGTCAGGCTGCAATCGCATAATTGCTGTTTCGATTCCCGGATCGTACTATGTCTTGTGTTTTTCATCAAAGCACTTCGTTTCACCTTGCTCCAGTCCACTCGGCTGTAAATGAGTAACGCTGCGATGGACTGGCGTCCTATCCAGGGGCAATGTTGTGATCTCAGAGACTGGTTAACTGGTTATATGAGTCCTTTGAATCGAAGACAGTAATGTCCAGAGTATTTATTTAACTTCTGCTATCTTCGTTTACTAATAAACTAAACCGGCACCCCGTCGCTTACGACGACGAGTGTTCCAGTTGATCGGATTGTAGTGATCACGTCGGGGTCACCAATTGTAAGGGACGACCGTGCGAACTCATAAAAGGAGAAATGGTGACGAATGGAAAAACAGAGGACTCCTTTTATTTAAACGTGTCACACGGTCGAACACAAAATATATATATCAAATGATGATATACATGATATGTTATGCGACGATAACATAGATGACCAGTAATGAAAGACCACAACCGTATTAGATGAATAACAGAGATATTTATTGTGGCGTTAAAGATGTATGTCTGTGTGAGAGTGTGAATGCGACATATAAGAACATAATTAAAGACAGGCCGTCATACAAAGAAAAGTGTGTATGTAAGTGATACATGTGTGTGAGTTATTACAGCAGATAGAAAGAGAGTCA
>NC_068993.1:9760192-9761703 GCF_001194135.2 Octopus bimaculoides
ACGAAATAAGGAAAAAAAAAAATTGTAGTGAAAAAGACTTATAGAACGGTTGGTCTATTACTGGCATTTAGTCACCATTTTTTGGAAAGTTATGTGAACTTTTCAAGTTGGGCTGTACAGATCAGAAGGGCTGTATGAACGAATCAACGTCGGGGCAGCCTGCTCGTGAAATTAACGTGCAAGCGGTTGAGAACTCCTCAGACACGCATACCTTTGACGTAGTTTTCAAGGAGATTCAGTATGAAACAAGATGTGATTAGGTCGGTCCTTTGAAATAAGGGTACTTCTCATTTTTTGCCGGCTGAGTGAACTTGAGCACCGAGAAATAAAGTGTATTGCTCAAGGATACAACGCGTGTCACATGTCGAACTCACGACCCTATGCTCGTGTGCCAAGTACCCTAACCACTAAGCCATACACCTTCATGGGCACACAGTATATCGTATTTGATAGCATATAAGACGCACTTTGTTTTCCAAAAAGAAAATGCCTCAAAAATCACCCCTGGGCCTATGTATGAACTTGGGCTTATTACTACATAGCGAATGTGACAAGGCTGGCCCCTTGAAATACAAGTACAACTCATTTTTGCCAAAGGGAAATAAAGTGCCTTGCTCAAGTCCACAACATGCCGCCGAGTATCAATCTTGTGACCTTTATCTAAATGCTCTAACGACTAAGCCATGCACCTTCACGTTTGGTAATACAACAATTGATAAAGTAAAGGTAAGGTTAACTTCTGGAGACATACCATTTCATAAGGGCCTGTTCCCTGGTTTTTGTGGCGTATAAATTCCCCACCTGGAGGGACGTCGATCCGTCGCAGGGTTACTCCTTTTTGTCAGCTGTGTGGACTGGAGCAACGAGAAACTGCATGGAAGACCGTCGTGTGTCTGTTTATGTGTGAGTGTGTGTGTGTGGTTTTTCAGACGTAACGATAGAGTTAAAAGATTTGTCTGTTATTTCTAGCAGGTCGGGAGACCACGAAGAGGTATCGTATATGCTGTTTTTATTGGCGCAGTCACGGCCTTCGCAATGTCTGGCAATGGAGGCTGGCAACTGGTTAAATTTGATTAAATTTAAACGCTTGTAACTTGTTTATAATTAATTTCCAGGAAAATGAAATTAAACAATGAACGCAACTTATATCATCAGCGTGCAAAACTAGAGCAGAACAATATTTTTTTTGAAAATAATCTGACGAAAGTTTGAAAAACTTCAAGTGGCCGGAAGAAATTTAACACGATACCTAAAGCGTGTTCTCATAAAAATACATACACTGACGATTATTTAGGTGTGTGTACACATACAAATACAGCGCTGCCAAGTCCGCCTACACGCACACATACAAACGCACGCGCACACACAAACATACACACACACACACACAGATACATAAATCTATATTTATCCACACGTACGTGCACATGCATAACTCAATGTATACTTACAATGAATTGGGCGGAAGAGATCTGGTATCTCTCTCTCTCTCTCTCTCTCTCTCTCTCTCT
>NC_068993.1:9767711-9769952 GCF_001194135.2 Octopus bimaculoides
ACCACCACCACCACCACCACCACCACCACCACTACCGAAAAAAATAAAAAAAGAGAGATGAAAGGCCAAGTCGACCTCGGCAGAATTTAAACTTGGAACGTTTAAAGAGTCGGAAGAAATGCTGCTAAGCCTTATCGTCTGGTGCAGCTAACGCTTCTGCCGGCTTCGCCGCCTTGAGTAATAATGGTAATTAGGTTGTACAGGTGTTGGTAACGGTGCTTGGAAGTAATGTTGTTGTAGTAGTAGTAGTAGTAGTAGTAATAGTAGCTGCAGCAGTAACAGCAATATTCACAGTGGTATACCTGGCACTGATAATATTGTAGTAGTAGTGGTAGTAGTAGTAGTAGTGGTAGTAGTAGTAGTAGTAGTAGTAGTAGTAGTAGTAGTAGTAGTAGTAGTAGTAGCAGCTGCAGCAGCAGTAGCGATATTCACAGTGGTATATCTGGCACAGATGATATTGTAGTAGTACTAGTAGTAGAAGTAGTAGTCTTGGTCATAGTGGTATATCTGGCATTGGTGGTACTGTAGTAGTAGTAGTAGTAGTAGTAGTAGTAGTAGTAGTAGTAGTAGTATTGAGATTACTAGTAACGGCAGCAGCAGCAGTAGTAGTAGTAGTAGTAGTAGTAGTAGTAGCGTAGGTGTAATGCTAGTGCAGGTGACGTGGTGGTTGTGGCGGGAAAGGGGCAGAAAACAACAATTGTTGATAATGCTAGCGGTATTGTGTTATGTTGTCATCGAACGTGATAATGTGGTTGATGTACTTGTAGTAGTCGTAGTAGTGATGGTGGTAGTGTTAGTATTGACAGTGTTTATGCAATAGTAGAAACAGCAGCAGCAGCAGTAGTAGTAGCAGCAGCTGTGGTGGTAGTCTCTGTGACACTGTTGATATAATAGTTATAGTAGTAGTAGTGGTGGTGGTAGTGGTTAACATGTCAGCGTCAATGTTGGAGTAGTTGTGTTGGTGGAAGTGGTTGAGGTAGTAGTAGTAGTAGTAGTAGTGACAGTTTATGTAGCGGTAGTAGTAGCGGTGAGGTGGTTTTATTGATAGTGTTAATGTAGTAGTAGTGGTAGTAGAGTAGTGCTGGTGGTAGTAGTAGTCTTAGTGACAGTATTAATTGGTTGTGGTGGTAGTGGAGATGTTGGTGGTCGAGGTTGTAGTGGTGGTGGTGGTGGAGATTGTGATGGAACGGAGAAACCCCCGATGGTGCTGGTGGTGGTGGTTTTTAAACGTACTAATAATTCTTTGGACTAGATAACCGTACTGGTAATGTTGCTTATATCAACTTGACCTTTCTTCAAGACAACTGTCTCCTTAAAGACACAACTGTCTCCTTAAAGACACACATGTCACCTTGACATCAAACAAACAGGATTAAAACGACACAGAACCGAGGAACTAGGTTCCGGCTGGTTGGTGCTATAATTTCCCTTAGGGTCACTTCGTTTATGATACAGTAGTGTAGCTAAAGTGAGGTGGCTATGGGGCAGGTGTCCGCCCCGAGTGACGCTTTTTTTTTTATGGGTGTGATACTTTTGGGGCTGCTGTATAAGTTAGTATCAAGGTAGGAGGAGGCGGGTGGGAGCAGCCTACTGAAGGCTACCCCCTGGTGGCACACATTGCTCTAGCTACGCTACTGTTATGGTAAATATTAAAGCAGAGACGTTACTGAAACACGTTTATTTAAAAGAACCTAGAAAGAAAGAGAAAAAGAAAGGAAGGAAGGAAACTATTCCCACTAGCCTCCGAGTTGTGATGCTGAAGTATGTGCACGTACAGTGTGGCTACTGTAGAGTGAATGATGGGCGATTGGTTAACCGAATCCGAGGCACGGTTTCGGTTAACGACTGACATCGATTTATGTCACTTTAGTGTGAGTGTAGTAATCAGCTTGTTATTACTGCTGTTGTTGTTGTTGTTGTTGTTGTTATCACTAAGGCAGCGAAGGTGACAAGCTGACAGAAACTTTAGCACGCCGGGCGAAATGCTTAGCGGTATTTCGTCTGCCGTTACGTTCTGAGTTCAAATTCCGCCGAGGTCGACTTTGCCTTTCATCCTTTCAGGGTCGATAAATTAAGTACCAGTTACGCACTGGGGTCGATGTAATCGACTTAACCCCTTTGTCTGTCCTTGTTTGTCCCCTCTATGTTTAGCCCCTTGTGGGCAATAAAGAAATAAGATACGTTAGCACGCCGGGTGAAATGCTTAGCGGTATTTCGTCTGCCGTTACGTTCTGAGTTCAA
>NC_068993.1:9770068-9774052 GCF_001194135.2 Octopus bimaculoides
TCAAAATTATTTGCCTTGTGCCTAATATCATCATCATCATCACCAGCAGCAGTAGCAACAGCAGCCGGGCAGTGGATGGGTAGATCGTTAGACCATCAGTAAAAAAATACAAAACAAAACAAAATTGTTTTGCGCTGGTATTTTCTCCGGCTCTTAACGTTTTGAATTCAAATCCCGAGATCAAATCAAATCCGAGACCGACTTTGCCTTTCATCCTTTTTTTGTGCGGGGGGTGGGGTGGGTGAAGGGAAGAAAGAATAAAATAAAAACACCAACTCAAGAACTGAACTCGCTGTACTCGACCAACGCTCTCCCCTACAAACTTGCTGGCCTTTTTACCAGAATCATCATCGTCGTCGTCATCGTCATCGTCATCAGCATACCATCAGCGGTGATGGCAGCAGAACAGCAGAAAGGCAGGAAGGATCCTTAGAGAATTGGAATAAATTACTTAGCGGCATTTCTTCCGGCTTTTTACGTTCTGAGTTCAAATTCTGACAATGTCCACTTCGTTATTTTCATCCCTTTGGCGTTAGTAAAATAAAGGACCAGTCATGCACTGGTAGCGATGTAATTGACTATTTCCTTTCCACAAGACCGTGGCACTGTACCTAAATTAGAAGCAATCAAAGAAAGCAAACTGGCCAAAATGGCTACAGTGTCGTGTTGTACAGGGTGTTCGGGCTAAATATTTGACGATTATTTCGTCTCCTTTTTCAGAACAGCTTGATGTGAGCAGTCAACGGCGTTGGAGGACATAAAGACTGAAATTGTACTTGAGTATAAGTTAGCTGATATGGAGAACTGGAAGACATCTGGATATTGGAAAAGAGTTACTTGCATCATGATGATTCGCACCGGGTATGAAAATTCCGGCATCATGACTGCTGCTCAGTGCTGTAAGACGTGACATGAACAGATGTAATGGCGACTACGAAGCCGTAGTCAGTAGGGAAGGACATACTAATATCCTGACTGGGGTTCTTCCAAACAAGTACAGGACATGGCCTTAGGCTCAATTCAGACGACTGTGTAAAGCTACTGGAGACTGTAGTCAATCCCTGAATTGCTATTGGGTTGCAGCTGGAAAATCATTTGTGTGGCAACAGGATTCGGTTCCTTGCCATACGTCTGGAAAGAGTCAGAAGTAGTTGTTGCGGTATGTCTATGACTACACCAGCTCCAATTTCTGGCCTTCTAATTTTCCCTATTGTAATCCCATGGGATTAATATTTGTGGGGCATGGTTGTGAAAAACACCAACCGCTCTGCTTGCAACACCAAGACCGAGTTAATGGCCAAGATCAAGGAGATGTTCATAAACCTTCACATGGACACAGTAAGAAACGCACGCGTCAGGTTCCGGGGCCGTCTTGAGGTTATGGTGGAAGTTGAGAGCGGCTGTTTTGAGTAAACTATTATCGCCCAGCTATAACCTAGTCGATATACAATTGATTTTCTTAAAAAAAGATACTTTTATTTTTGGATGGGAAACTGTTTTCTTTTCATTTTATGCAGACTGCCAAATTAATCCCGAACACCCTGTAGTTTTTAACATTCTGAGTTGAAATACCACCGAGGTCAATTTTGCCTTTCATCCTTTCGGGGGGCGATAAAATAAGTACCAGTCAATTACTGGAGTCATATAATCGACTAAACCCCTTCCTTAAAAGAGAATTGTTGGCCCTGTGCCTGAATCAGAAATAATAATTATTTTTTCTTCCTAAAATAAATCTCGAAAATTACCGTGTTCGCTAAAAGTCAAAGGTTAGTTTGTACATAAAGCCCGTGATTCATGCTAAAGTTGCTTTGTGCCGTGCATCTGCACTGGAAAACTAAAAGGAAGATGGGAGATATGTAGCAGACGATAAATGCTCAACCCGATCTATGTATGCCGCTAAGCTTTAAACAAAACATTTGGTTAGGTACATGTGTCGTTTCTTTGATATGTTTTTCGTCCAAAAATTGAGGTGTCTTTTTAGCGAAACAAATCTGCATTTTATGAACAACTCGTGTCGCCTGAATTTTAATAAGACATAAAATGAAAAGAAATTATCTTTTTTTGTTTTGTTTTAGAGCGGATTTATTACACACACACACACACACACACACACACACACACACACACACACACACACACACACACACGTAAGTGTGTGTATGTGTTTGAATGAATCTATCTATCTATCTATCGTCTTTTTAACACTTCGAGTGCATTGAATCCCTTCTTTAAGAAGTTACACATATAATGTGGAATCTACTTTCAGATAATGCGCGCGCGTTCCTATATCGTGCATTTCTAATACAGAATTATGTTTTCATTGCTGGTGACAAGTCCCGATACCATTACAGAGATACCGCCATGTTTCACAGTTGGTTAGAGTCGTTTCAAATCAAATTCTTGATTGGGAAGCCTCCAGACCCAAACACGTCCAATGTCTGAAAATAATGCAAATCTGGATTCATCTGAGAAAATCACTCTGTCCCAAAGTGAACTGGATTTTTCTGACATCTCCTTAACCCATATCTTTCTTTTCATGATATTAATTGGTTGAAGGAGAGGTTTTTTTCTAGCTGCTCGTCCATAATACCCAAGCTTATGCAGATATGTAACACACGTTCTTGGACTAACTTCTAGCTGTTTTGCAATGTCAGAAGCCTTCGAACGGGGTTCGTTTTCCACAATTCTCTTCAAACAGCGAAGCTTTCTTTCTGAGGGCCCAGGTCGGCCAGGACGAAAATCTGTTGATTCTTTTCCTTGGCTTTTGAATTGCAGTACAATTCTATTAACAGAAGCAAGAGGAATTTGAAGATTTTCGGCAACTTTTCGCTGGCTAAGACCAGCCTCAGATTGCCCAACAATACGACCGCTTTGAAAATCTGACAGTTCTGAATTTTTTGTGTGTGGCATGGTTACTCTTAGCAAATGTTTAATATAATGGCACCTGGAATGAAAAAGAATAACTACATTGTAAATTCTACACTACTGAAAACATATTAAGACACTTAGGACAGAAAGTTTGAAAATTAAAGGTGTCTATTTACTTCCTGCATGTGTGTGTATGTATGCATGTATATATATATATATATATGAGTTTGGGAAAACGCTGATTTGTGGAAAGAAGTAAGAGTTAGGCTCACGCCCATCTCAGCCTGTCCGAAATTGCTGAGATCGATCAACGCGGGTTAATATTTTTCCTGAAGAGTTGCTAGACAATGGTTGCTGGGGAAAAATACAGATGGGGCCAGAATTCAAGGAAGCCGACATTCTAGGGGAAGAAATCACTGTGTGTAGTGTTAGTGCGACACATGGGGAAGGTTTGGGGGTAGTTGGAGACATGAGTGAAGTGGGGTGGAAGAGATGAGTGAACGGGTAAGTTGGGAGTGTCAAAATGGGAAGTGAATCATTGCTGATACGTTGCAGCTCATCCAAATTTTCTCAACTCGTGGTTAAAGGATTGATAGATATCCATCTTTCATTTGTTTCAGTCATTAGACTACGGCCATGCTGGAGTCGAATGAATCGACCCCTTATTTACATTATTTACACTTGACGGATATTTGTCCTCATCTTGTTTGTTGTTAATACAACTTTTCGGCTGATATACCCTCCAGCCTTCATCAGGTGTCTTGGGGGAATTTTCGAACCTGGGTTAGAATCGTTAGCACGCCGGGCGAAATGCTTAGCGGTATTTCGTTTGACGTTACGTTCTGAGTTCAGATTCCGCCGAGGTCGACTTTGCCTTTCATCCTTTCGGGGTCGATTAAATAAGTACCAGTTACACACTGGGGTCGATGTAATCGACTTAATCCGTTTGTCTGTCCTTGTTTGTCCCCTGTATGTTTAGCCCCTTGTGGGCAATAAAGAAATACTAATAATACTAATAATAATAATAATTATTATTATTCAGGTCACTGCCTGGAATTGAACTCAGAATCTTGGGGTTAGTAGCCTGCGCTCTTAACCACTACGCCATATGCCAGT
>NC_068993.1:9774062-9774872 GCF_001194135.2 Octopus bimaculoides
AGAATCTTGGGGTTAGTAGCCTGCGCTCTTAACCACTACGCCATATGCCAGTGTTAACAACAAACAAGATGAGGACAAATATTCGTCAAGTGTAAATAATGTACATAATTCATCGTCTCTTAAATATAGAACTGAATCGACCCCTGTACTAATTTTTTTCTTAAAGCCCAGTACATACTCTTTTGCCGAACTGGGAGGTGGAGTGACAAACACATACACACACACACACGGGGACATAAACACACCAACACAGATTGTCAAGCAGTGGTGACACACACACATATGTATACATGAGGGGCTTCTCTCAGTTTCCGTCTCTTAAATCTACTCACCAAGTTTTGGTTGCATGTATATAGAAAACACTTGCCCAGGTGTAACGCAGTGGGACTGAGCCTAAAGCCATTCGGTTGGAAAGTAAGCTTCTTGCCACATAACCACACCTGCGTCTCTACAGCCAGGTGTATGGAATAAATAGATGTGTGTGTGTGTGTGTGTGTGTGTGTGTGTGTGTGTGTTCTATTGCCCATATTGTACATAAGAGATTTTTTATTTTAGAAACTTAAAATTCTTACAAGGGTAACCTGTAATCCATGCTTGGTATAGATTTATAAAACAAGATGGACTGAGCTATTAAGAATTAATACATTTATCTGGACCTCAGTGAGAATGGTATGAACGGGGTAGGCAGAGGGCGAAAAGAATAAGAGAAGGAAATAACGATAGAACTGTGGGTGACCGAATTAATAGGAATCAGCTTTCTTATATTCTGTTTCTCAACACACACATACCAGCACCCCAGTCCAACGAACG
>NC_068993.1:9775560-9778802 GCF_001194135.2 Octopus bimaculoides
TATAAATAAATATTTTGTATTTTACTAATTTATATATACTATGAATCATTTGATATTTAATATAGTATTATTATAATTTGTATACAATACTATAATAATATAAATTCATAGCGTCCCCCAATCCACCTCCCCCTTAGGCACCAGCACCCGCCTGGACCGTCTCAACGTCCACCAGGGGGGGGGGGCGGTAGCACCCACTTTGAAAACCTATGTCTTGGACCCAAATATTTATAACGAACTGTCTTCTGTTTACATTCCTTTTCCAAGCTTCTAAGACTCGAACTTATCACTGCTAGCACACGAATCTATCGTTGATATATATTATGGTATCGTCCGCTAGCTTTTGCCATACAGCCAAGGCTGGATTGAACGAGCGAGAGTTAAATGTATGAGAGGACAACATATCGCCAGTGGTCGTCTGCAAAGCGAATAATTTTTTTCTCTGGATTAATCAGTAAGACACGTTTAGTAAATTCTCTCTTCGAACTCAACAAAAAATATATCGTCTTAATTAATGCTTTCCCCGTCACCATTTGTGCTTATAAGTGTCGTAAATTTAAATGATTACACTTTCTTATCAGTTGAAGAAAAAAAAAAAACCTCTCAACTGTTTATTTACTAGAATTCATTGTTGCTAATACTGCAGTCGCGTCTAATTTAGTCAGACGAGGGATAGATGATAGTTCACTAGAGTTGGTTGATGGACAGCAGTGCTTGCTGCATCGGCATGAATGGGATGAGGAATATAAACAAAAGAATGTGTGTTCTGTTGTATGCTTTGATACGCTTGTAAGGAGTTAAAAACATGCTTCTACTTGCTGTGTGTCGATATATTGTTAGGAAGTGATTGACATGTCTGTGTTAAAGATTGTCGTAGATTAGATAAAACGCATTGAGTCATGCTGATATGGGTTTATTTTGGTCTCTTTTGTTTTTCTCCAGAGCATTAGCTGCGAAAGTGAAAGGAAATGGCTTACAAGCGGAAATCATAACCGGTTACAAACAGCCCTTGAAATAAATTAGACAATCTTATATATATTTTATACTAGCTGGAATTTTGTTATAAACCTCGACCGGGAGACGGTGCTTCTCATAACATAGAAAAATAGATTAAATATTCAAAGGTACTTAGGCTGCTTCTCTGCTGTTTCTCCTCGCTCTACCACCTTTCCCATCTTGTGGAATTTACTACGATTTCCATGAATGCCGCAAAACCCGAACTAACAATGGGTCGTTCGTCATGCTAGAAATAGCAACTACATCTCCCTAAAACTACATCTTACCGTCTTTATAAATAATGGCTTCAAATTTTGTCCCAAGTCCAGCAATTTTTGAGGAAGGGTTAAATCTTAGATCGATCCTAGTGCTCGACTAATATTTCATCGATCTCGATAGGATGAAAGGTAAAGTCGACATCGGCGGCATCTGAACTCGGAATGTAAAACCAGAAGAAATGCTGCTAAGCATTTTGTGAAATATGGTAAGGATTCTACCAGTTCGCCGCCTTAATGATGATAAGAACATTCCTTTCTACTATAGGCACAAGGCCTGAAATTTGCGGGGAGGAGGATAATCGACCCTAGTGCTTGACTAATACTTATTTCAAGAAAAAATATTATGGACATTACGGGACAAAACATTGAATGTGTGTGCAAGGAACAAGGCTAGCAATTTCCCGGAGAGGGGCAAAGTCGATTTCATCGAGCCCAGTGCTCAACTGGTACTTAATTTATCGGTCCCGAAAGGAGAAAGGCAACGTCGACCTCAGCGTTACTTGAACTCAAAACGTGGCGACGGGCGAAATACCGCTAAGTATTTCGTCCAGCACGCTAACAATTCTGCCAGCTTACCGCCTTCTTCACCTTTATTATTATTATTATTATTATTATTATTATTATTATTATTATTATTATAATAATAATGATGATGATGATGGTGATGGTGGTGGTGGTGGTGATGGTGATGATGATGATGATGATGATGATGATCATCATCATCATCATCATCATCCTTTCTACTGGAAGCACCAGGCCTCAAATTTGGGGGAAGGGATTAAGTCGATTACATCGATCCCAGTGCGTAACTGGTACTGATTTCATCGACTCCGAAGGGATGAAAGGTAAAGTTGACCTCGGCGGCATTTGAACTCAAAACATAAACGACGGACGAAATACTGCTAAGCATTTTCTCCCAGTGTGCTAATAATTCTGCCAGCTCGCCTTATAATAATAATAATAATAATAATAATAATAATAATAATAATAATAATAATAATAATAATAATCTCTTTATTAACCAGTAAGGGTTCGCAGAAAACGTTGGGGACGGCACAGAACAACACAAGTGTGGGGTTACATTAAAACATGTAAATAGTAAAAATAACCTAATTAAAATCATTCATTATTCAAATAATTTTCCCCAAAGGTGTATGGATGGGAAGATTTCGGATAATGTACTCTGGGTTATACTAACCTCGAACATAAGACAAGATGGTCATGGCTCTAATGCTTTTGATCATTTAAGCTAGGTCTACTTGTTCAGTGCCGACCTGGAGTTAAACAACATGCATATAGAGTATTATAGCAACACAAATACATGATGGTTTCTTTAACTCTACGGAAGCAGGGGAAAATATTGCATTCCTAAGAAAAACATGTTATGTGGTGATATACAATTTTATTTCACACCGCATTGAAATATCGAAAACAAATGCAGCAAAATATATATTGCCGAGTTTAAGTCTAAATATATAAAATTAATATGATCAAATACACAAATATATTAATATATCGCGGTATTTATAAATTATTCGTAATTCGGCGCGTATAAATATAAATATTCTTAATTTGTCATAAGACGTAGATTAAGTTGCTTGTCTTTAAAAATAAATTCATGATTATTCTGCCGGAAAAAAAAAAGAGGACTAAAGAAACATGGACAAACCAAAAATATGTATTAAAATACAAGTTTGTTTATTTATTTATCTTCTGTTTCTGTAAAAACTAGTGGCTGCTATTCCGGAATGTTCGAGGACATTCATTCATTTGTTAAAAGAGAAATACCGATGATATTTTAGGATTGACAGATTTAGAAAGCTAACAACAAATGACTAAAATTTCTTTAATTGTGGTTGTCTTGTTTGATGTGTTTAGATTTGAAACAGTTTGTTGTTTGCCGCGCGCGGTTTCATCTTGCGCTTGTGAGTAAATTCCAAGGAATATATATATATATATATATATATA
>NC_068993.1:9779535-9783294 GCF_001194135.2 Octopus bimaculoides
CTTTCGTTTTTCTCTTTTTTTTTTTACTTGGTCCTGTTTTATTCATTCATTTGACACTATGTTCAAAGTTCGTAAGCATGCTTAACCACCTGTCTGGTTTCTTCTAATAGTTTTATTTTATTAATTTTTTTTTTTTTTTAGGCGGTCCGATTTTAAAGGATAGAAAGAAGACCGTCACGAAATAAATATGCATACGACTGCTTCCAGTTTGAAGGGATTGAGTTGCTATCCGTACAGAATGGAAGGCGTGCGCACTAATCGGCAGGCTTTTTAAATGGAAATTTAGTTAAACCACATAAATATATATATATATATACACCCTGTATACATCATTAAGAGACATTAAACGGAATTCTTAATATGTTTATATAAAGTAAACTTACCAAAAGAATTTAAACGTATCAAATGAATTAATTAAAAAAAAAGAAGAAAGGAATATTCGTTTCGCAAGGTGTCTACCCGTGAACCCTCGCTAAGCTTTTTTATATGTTGGTCACATCTTATCATTATGGATAATAGATAAAGGACGGCCTTATTTTGAGATGTAAATTCTAAAAAGGGGTGAGTAATGTTTTTTAAAGTACGAATTTAAACACTCTTTATTCGTCATCTGATTGTAGCTGCCTGACATTTTAAAGATTTTTTTCCATCAAACTTCTCTCTTTCTCTCTATTACTACCTGTTGGATGTTCTGTGATTTTTTTTCTTCTCTCCATCAACGTCTCTTCGTTCGTGTAAGCTGATTTCTAAGTATATTTTTCATATTAATGCTTTTTAAAAATATTTTCTTAACGCATTATTATAATTAATGTATATACATGTGTGCGTATATTTGTGTATTTATTTGTGTATCTGTGTGCATGTTTATGTGTGTATGTGAGAATATTCTTTCTGAGGCCGGCATTATTGATGTTCCTGTTAACATCGACAGCTTTCACATCCTCACCTTATTATTTATTATCAGACTAGTTAATTATGTTTAACTTCACTTTCTTACACACGCACTACCATTATTGTTTTCGTAGTTTTAACACCAAACCATCATATGTGGTCGCTCGGCCTGTTAGAAATAGCAGGCAAGTGTTATACTCTATTGTCTCAGATAAGAAAAGGACACCGTTAGATAAATAGTCCTTAGTCCCTTTATTCTATCAAAAAGACAAGATGGTCACGGTTGGAATGTTTTTGATCATAGGTCTGCTCTAGCGGAGTTGATGGTGCTAAACCACAATTAAACATGATAACTGTTATTACCATGTCTATCTCATTCCACACTAACTAGCTTCCTTTCCCTCTTAAAAAGAATAAAGGAAAAAATGTTTAATTTGAACTGGTTGTATGGCTGCTATTTCTAGCATGTCTCACGACCACGTGGAGGCTCCCTCGTTATCTCCGAAATCAAATCGTTGTTTCCCCTCGGGCAAGCCCTGAGAGAACAGAAGCTTGTTTCCGGCTACCCCAAACCACCATCTTTTCCATGGTTTAGGGGTTATGTAAGGATTTAGATTATCTAGTGTGTCCTTATTTAAAGTGGCAGGGGATGATTTGGAGAGAGATTTGACTGCTATTTCTAACAGGCCAAGCTATACACGTCCCTGTATGTTCAGTCGATAACATGACTTTACAAAGCCTTTATAACTATTCAGTTAGTTATTTCAACCCGCCAGTTGTGTCCCTACCGGGGAGTAATTATTTAAAATATTAACACCCACCTCCTCCCACCCCAAAATAATAATTAATTCAGAAAAAAACCCTCCACCCCGATCCTACGATTTCTGTGCTACAAACTCTAAAGAGAGAATGAAACTGTGGAAGTCCAAGCCATTGTTCGGGGCCATTAGCAACTTAAATGAGACGAAATAATCGCCACCGGGAGTCTCCCGTTCCCTATTAATTGATGGCCACCCCCATCCTGAAGCGGGGAGGGGGGGAGGTTAGATGAATACTAAGCTAATGTCAAGCAAATACTAAGTTAATATCAAGAATGGTTATTGAACGTTTATTGGTATCTCAAATGACACGACCATTCATTTGGGAATCGAAACCATGAACAAAGAACCCATAGTAGGATGTTTGAGCTAAGTTAACACTTGCTCCTACAGATTTGTTATAATAATAAAAAAAATAAGTCAATTCTTTTATTCTTTTATGTTTTAGCCCCGAGGCTGTTTTTTTTTTTTTTGGTATAACTACAGTTTAGTGCCCCTCGAATTTGTTTCTTCATAACTTTCTGGAAAATGTGTATTTTTTTAAAAATGAAACTTTACAGAAATAAGTTTTCGATAGTGTGAGTTACAAATATGCTGATAAAAAATATGGAAAGACAAAATGTTTCGAAGGAGATTCGAAACCTCCTCACCCAGACCGACTTCGTTGATATCAATTTCTGTAGCTAGTATTTTTTTTTTACTTGTTTTCAGATTTATATATCTGAGGAGCCAACGTTACGTAATCTACACTCACGAACTCATATTCTTGCAAAATATTATTTAAAAATATGCATTTTGAATGAAGTTATGAAGGAACAAAATCGGGGTGCTAAACTGTAGTTATGGTAAACTTGTGATCGGTGAATGGAAAATGACCTGAAGCTCTTTTCAAAACAAGAATTTGAGTTTTAGGCGTGGCTATGTTGTAAGAAGCTTGCTTCCCAACCACATGATTCTGAGTTTAGTCCCATTGCGTGGAATCTTTGGCAAGTGTCTTCTATAGCCTCGGGCCGATCAAAACCACGTGAGTGAATTTGGAAGACGGAAACTGAAAGAAGCCTGTTGTGTGTGTGTGCGTGCGTGCGTGTGTATGTATATATAATGTCTTTGTCTCCCATCACCACTTGACAACCGGTGTTGGTGTGTTTACGTTCCCGTAACTTAGCGGTTCGGAAAAAGAGATCGATAGACTATCAGGCTTAAAGAAGTAAGTACTGGGGTCGATTCATTTGACTAAAAGTTCTTCAAGGCTGTGCCCCAGCATGGGCGCAGTCTAATGCCTGAAACAAGTGATAAGATGAATAAGATTACTCGGTGAGTTCGGAAAAATTAAATTCGAGAGTGGGGCACCAATCTGTAGTTATGCCTAATTGTCTAGTATAACGGCATTTGTACATCTTGGTGATTTGCTTCCCTCTTGTTTCTTTTGTTTATTATCAACTTTAAAATGAAAGCTATATATATATATATATATATGTATATATACATATATATATATATATATGTATATACATATGTGTGTGTGTTCCGTGTTTGGAAAAAATACTGCCGAAAACGCGAATAAAACTTGCATTCAATTAACAAAAATAGTTTTGAAATTAAGGTGAGTAGTAAATAATATAGTTATTCTTAGACGAAGTGGACTTGACCTAGTGGTCTGGGGTCGGTCAATGTGATATGTCTTAGCTGTCTTCCCTCAATAACAACCTTTTCCCCTTTTGTACTCCCTCCCGCGAGATACTGCATTTATTTCGCCGGCACTTCTCCTTTCCCCTCTATTACTACCCCATTCAAAACCTTCCCTGCTGCTTTTTGTAAATTTTCTTATTGTCGTTTTATCCATTTCTTTGTACAATTAGAGACTGGGGTGCCTGAACTAATTTCCAATGCTTTTGTCAACCAGAAGTCTCCTAGCAGTAAAATTCCGTGTGTATGTTGTGTATGAGAGAGAGAGAGAGAGAGAGAGAGCTGAGGCGAACGATTTGGCAAGACTTCTGACGAAAACTCACCGTATCATATATATATATATATATATATATATATATATATA
>NC_068993.1:9784397-9787056 GCF_001194135.2 Octopus bimaculoides
TATATATATATATATATATATATATATATATGTGTGTGTGTGTCTGTGTCTGTGTATGTACATGTTTGTGTGTCTGTGTTTGTCCCCCCAACATCGCTTGACAACCGATGGTGGTGTGTTTACGTCCCCATAACTTAGCGGTTCGGCAAAAGATACCGATAGAATAAGTACTAGACTTACAGAGAATAAGTCCTGGGGTCGATTTGCTCGACTAAAGGCAGTGCTCCAGCATGGCCACAGTCAAAATGACTGAAACAAGTAAAAAAATAAGAAAGAGTAATTCTTTCCATTTGTGCACCCGTTGTTAAACGTGTGAGTGCACAAGCCCTCAGCATTCAGGAAATAGTGAACCAGCTTGATTCCTTAATTTTGTCTTTCACCCAGTAAAAAATCCTGCTTCCACTCCCTACAAATACCTGCTCCCGTTATTAAACGAGAAAGAAAAGACAAAAACTAAGGATGGGTGCAGGCTTGGCTGTATGATAAAGAAGCTCGCTTTCCAACCACATGGTTTTGGGTTCAATCTCACCATGCATCACTTTGAATGAGTGTCTTCTATCACAGCCCAGGCCAACCAATAATTTGGCAGACAGAAACTGTGGATGTCTGTTGTGTATCTATTTGTCCTCCACCTGCTTAACTGGTGTTGGTTTGTTTACGTCGCTGTAACTTAGTGGATTGGCAGAAGGGATGGATAAAATTAGCACCACATTGATCTGACTTGCCCGTTTGAGGCACTGCTCAGCCATGGCTGTTGTCCAATGGCTGAAACAAGTAAAGTGTAAAAAGATAAGGATGGAACATAGAGAACTGTGAAGATGGCTGAGAATGTGAACTATCAAAGTAAGTATTTTACAATAGTTACAGTTTTTGCATTCATGTCTCCAGTTCAAATCCACCCTAGTGGATTGGACTATCTGGGGTCCCTCTTAAATAAGGATTTGCTTTGTTCTCTTTTGTTTATAACAAACCAATACATGATCTAACATCAGAATCCTACTGGAGCTAACGTTTACCTAACATTTATCTGCTGTGGTCAACTAAATCCACAGCCCTTAAAGAAATTACTTGGATGTTTGTCTAAGCCAGAAGAATTGCTGTTGAATAATCTGGTTAATGCAACAATCTTTTTGGAAGTTGTAACTGTTTCACAGAAATTATTTTGCTGATATTCCTGAGAAAGGCATGAATATCACCATATCATGTTATCACCTCTGCCTTTGCTAAGGCGGAGGTATTGTTTTCAGTTGTGTTTGTTTGTTTGCTTGTCCGTGGACAAGATATCTCAAGAACCACTAGATGGATTCAGATGAAACTTTTAGGGATGTTTGGCCTCATGACTGGCATGATCTGATTAGATTTTGGGATCGATCCGATACTGGACAAGGATTCTGTATTATTTTTTCGTTTATTTTTTACTTAATTTTTGAGCGTGGTTGGGTTCATTTTTAGTATTCTTGTTTGTGAGAGCAGTCAAGTTTATTTCAGATATTCTCATTTTAATAATCATCTCTGGCTAATCATTGAGAAGACGTTGGTGTTGCCTTGGAGGAAGTTTGCACTCTCTGAGTGCTCTTGTTTTTTCTGTATAAAATTGCACCAAAACGGAGTGGCTGTGTGCTAAGAAGCTTCCTCTCTAACCACATGATTCTAGGTTCAATTCCACTCCATTGAATGGCACCTTGGGCAAGTGTCTTCTACTATAGCCTTGGGTCAGCCAAAGCCTTGTGAGTGGATTTGGTAGATAGAAACTGAAAGAAGCCTGTCATATAGTTATATATGTTTGTCTCCCTACCATCATTTGACAACTGGTATTGGTGTGTGTACATTCCCATAACCTAGCAGTTTGGCAAAAGATATCGATAAAACAAGTACCAGGCTTAAAGAAAGAAATAAGTATTAGGACCGATTCATTCAACTAAAAAGTCTTCAAAGTAGTGCCCCAGCATGGCCTCAGTCTAATGACTGTAACAAGTAAAGGATAAGATACTGCTAATCGCTATGGAATAATCTAACAAATACAACAATTAATCTTTCTCTAATTTGTGACCATTTCACAAATTATTTTGCTAATTGAGAAAAGCATAAATGTCACCATGTCATGTACATTAAAAAAATGTTATTACTATAGAATAGTTCAGAGATTAATGTGTCAAAAACCATAATTTTCTTAGGATGTGTGTTTTAAGCAGATAACAGATGTGCATTTAAAAATAAAAAATAAAAAAGAGGTTTCTGATCCCCTTTTCTGTAATTTTCAGTTTTGAGAAATTGGAATAGTTGATAAATGAGTGGAATTGAACCAGTGTGTGTGTGTGTGTTAATTATATTGGCATGATGACTCTCGCTAGACAACAGAATTTCAGTTTTGACTTTCCTTTGAAACAAAAAATTTTTCAAATTGATAATCTCAAATGTAGGAGCTTTTCAAAAAAGGATAAAATGTAAAAATTCAAGGAAAAGGGGAACTGAATCACATCAAAAACAAAATTTGGTAATGTAGCAGTATTAGTAAGGTAGAAGGTTAGAAATTAGCTGTGAGGGGTTAGTTCATGGAAGGCTTGAAAGTAAAGTTGACCTCAGCAGGGTTTGAACTTGGTGAGGGTTTTAGTCACTCATTTCATTAAATGTAAATTACCATAGACTACAACTCTCTCTC